>NC_081570.1:2949340-2968521 GCF_022355385.1 Mustela nigripes
ATGATCCCAGCGTCCTGGGATCAAGTCCCACATTGGGCTCCTTGCTCTGCAGGGAGCCTGCTTCTCCCTCTGCCACTCTGTCTGCCTGTGCTCACTCTCTCTCTCTCTCTCTCTCTCTCTGACAAATAAATAAATAAAATCTTAAAAAAAAAAAAAGAATGAAATAGGCTTATTTGTAACTCTGGTAGGAGTGCTCAGTAAATTTTATTTGTTGTTGTGCTTGTGTTGTTGTTTTATTATCTCCAGAGTTTCAAATTTGCTCTTTCCACCAACACATGATAATATGGTAAAGAACTGTAAGGTCTGCAGGAACTTTGAAGTGGCCCAAAGATGGCTGTGCCCATCTTGGAGTCTTCAAGCTTCCATTCATTCACCAGCACAGACCACCCTACTATCAAAGCACTAGTTTATAACAAGAACCATTTAATTCCCCCCCATGCACCATGCATTTTTCATATCACCTCACTTTTATTATCTTTAATACCAGCTCTGTGAGACAGGTCTCAGCATCTCCACTTAACAGGGAAGGGAAATGAAACCTTTGTGCAAGGTCACATGGCTAGGAAATGTCCGAGAGAGATTCATATCCAGGTCTGCCAGACCCTGCTAGTGGAAAGCAAACCCGGTGTTAGGTTAGCAGAGACTCTGTTTTGAAAGCTTATTGCAACAAGGGGACCAAGGAGCAATGGGGTCAGCACTCCAACCATGAGATCTGCAGGTGTCTCAAAGGCTGAACAGGAAAAGGTTTTTCTTTCCAAAAACAAAATGTCAGCAAACTGGGAAGAAGGGCGTGGTCAATGGCACAGTGGGTCAGAGACTAGTTCCACCCCAAGGCCAGCCTGTTTTCAGGAAGGGCTGTGGGCTGCCTCAGACTGAGTCAAAGAGGCCAAAGACCAGGGGTCTGGGGGAAGGAGTGAAGCTTCATTAAAATTTGCTAACAAGCATTTTGTCCTTATTGATCTGTGGGTACAGGCAGCTCAGCTACTCATTGGAGAGGCAGAGAGTGGACTCAGGAAGGTCTGAGTCTGACCTTGTCATTGTTAAGCGAGGGGGGCATTCTTGAGCATCATTTGTAAAAGGGAATCTCTGCAGTAAGCTGTCTCCAGGAACACAAAAGCCTGGGTGTCAAGTTGGGAGCTCTTGAATAGTCGTTGTTTATCAGGAACACAGGGTTTGGGTCAGATTCAATGTTGTCACTGCACCTCAACACATCTATATCACATCTCATCCTAAATCTCTGAAACCTGTCTTAACATCTCAACTTAAAGAAAAGGAAAAGGGGACTCAGACATTTGTGCAAGTCACACAGCCAGGACATGTCCTACTGGGATTCAGATACAGCCCTGCCAGACCCTGAGGTCAGCACCTAGAGGTTCACGAGCCTGAGCAGAACGTGGGCAGGGAGACGCCCCTAAGCAGCCTTACAGGTTCTCCATCAGCATTTTACATTTCTGCCCTATTTGCTCTCCCCAAGCCATCCTTCCCTCCAAAGCCACAGTGGCATCTTTGAGCTGCCCAGCGCTTGCTCCACTGCACCCAATTTGCTGAACTCAACTGGGACAAAACATCATTACACATAGGCCCCACCAAGGAAGAGTCAGGCGATGTTCTCCAGAAATACATCAGTCACAGTCCATTTAGTGCCAGGAAATCAAGTTTGGAGACACTGTAATTATAATCATTGCTTTTGGATGGTTCTGGGCTGCTATATGCAAATCTATAATTCCCTTGGTGATATGCCAGAACATGGTATAGAACCCTAATTCTCCTGAACCTACAACAGGAGAAGATCCTATGCAGGTGAAGCCCCACAGAGGATTCTTCACTCTCACTACCAACTGTGAATCAGGGCTTGTCTTCTTAGCTAACTCCTGGGCTCCAGAGCAATTCTACATGGGCAGATGGGAGGAGCCATCGGATAACCAACAGGAAATAGGTAATCAAACCCAGTGGCTGTCCACCCAAGTGTTCTGTTTCCACCTGGACTTTTCACTGCTTCATGTGAAATGTTGTCTTCCAACCTCAAGTCTTTTCTCGTATAATGTGGAAGCCATTGTTGGGGAGGGGATTTTTTCCTTCTACCTTTCTAGGTTCTTGACTGGGGCTCTGTAAATGAACTTGACCAAAGACAGATTCACAAGAGAAATGCAGAAGTTTGTTGATGTGCATTGTGCATGCATGTGGCAGTACCCAGTGAGGATTAACCCAAAAGAGTGGATAGAACGTGGGCAAAAATATCAACAAAGGAAGAGAGCTTTGGGCCTCTGGTCAGAGGAGGCAAGTTATGGAAGGTAACCAGGAAAGTATGGTCAGCAAGGGTTGCTTAGCAAGTTTTTTTTACACAGATTACATTTAGAGCCTTCTCCATGGATAGCGGTTAAGACTCCTTCTCTTCCTGATGAGGAAGAAGGGCATTTCTCTACTAATAAAAATTCCCTTTACAAATGCAAATTTCTTTTAAAATAGGAAATTCTGTCCTGTTGTTAGAACTCTTTCTGTGTCGGCTGGTTCTCAGTGACCTTTAGCTCAACATAATCCATATGCCAGAGAGGTTTATTTTGGGGTGATATATTCTGGTGCCCCTCGAAGGCTAACATTACAGAAATCTAAAGTTATGGGAGGAATCATATTTCCCTAAAAGAAGAAGAAATACCCAGAACCTGAGAAGGTGACCTTATTTGGAACAGGGTTCATCAAGTTAAAATGAGGCCCCAAGGTTGGGTCTTATCCTATATGACTGGTGTCCTTTCAAGAAGGGGAAATTTGGACACAGAGGTAGGCACACACGGAGGGTAGATGATGGAATGAAGTCACCACAAACCAGGGAATGCCAAAGATGCCAGCATACCATGAGGAGCTGGGAGGGGTCCGCTGCAGATTCTTCCTCACATCCTCCGAAGGAACCAGCCTTGCCCGTACCTGCACCTCAGACTTCAGCCTCCAGAAGTGACAGGGGATACATTTCTGTGGTTTAACCCTCCAGCCTGTGGTCTTTTGTTATAGCTGCCTAGGAAACTGAAAAAAACCTCATCAAAAAGGAGGCATAAAAAAGAGTGTTGATGAATGTGTGCAACACATTTTGGTTATTTAAGCAAGTGGCCATTGTTTTTTCTGAAAGGGCCTTTCCCTCAGCAATAGGCATCATCATGGGGGATGGAAGGTGGAGAGGGAGTTTCCAAAAGTCTGGGCAATGGTACGTCCTGGAGCTCGAGTCATACAGACCAGCCTGCACAGACGGACACAAGTCTGACCCACACGTGGATGGCATCGGCCAGCCCCGCTCTGTGGTATGGTCCACAATCACAATGACCAGAACAATCTCCTGAAACCCTAGTTATTCTTCCTTGTATGGGACTGTTCCTTCCCATCAGAGGCTAAATAGATTGAACATGACGGATAATTCGGCTTGCTTCTTTTTAGAATACCCTGTCCTTTAACTTATCTTATGAGTCTTCATTAAATAACCACTCCACGCTTCCCCCAACAGAGCATCTTCCAGTCCTTAATTACATCTGTAATGATGACCTGTGGCGCTCAAATGACAATTACTCCAGTGGTTGCCTCTACTGCTTTTCCAAGTCACGATCCCTTATCTCCCTCTGACTCCCAAGGGGCAAGGTCCCTGGAGACACCTCTCATTTGGCTTTGAGCTTCTGTCTTTGGGGGAGAGGTGTGTCAAGTGTTCACCCTGCTTGATTTGTTCCCTGGAATGTTGCACTAGAACCTCTGCCCATTAGGATTTAATCAGTCATTTCTTGTTGTTTCTTGCGATTTCATCAGAGTGTAACAGTGCAGTGTTGTAAACAGTTTCCACCCAGCAACTCACAGAGGCTTTGCTTCTTCAGAGAGCCAGCACCCCTGACTTTTTGACTTTTCCTTCTATTTCCTAGCGGCTAGCAGCACGCCTTGCCAATGAAGGGGGTATCACGTCTGTTTCCGTGCATAGAATGGTGTCTCCCCAGAAGCTTTTGGAGCTAGTCCGTGGCTCATCCTGTATTCAGAAGCCCCACATGGGCTCCATTCATGCAAGGGGCCAGTCCTGGGGCCGACCAGTGTGTTCCCACCCGAATAATCAGGACTTTGAATCCCGTCTGTTTTACAGGTCTTTACTCCCCTGCAGTCTCTGATCAAAATATGTGGTGGTTCTTCAAGGATGGAGAAGTACAGAACAGCAGTCAAAATACTTAGTCCACTGACCTGTCTGCAAACTAGTAATGAAATACCATTCTCAACAGTTAACAGGAAATGCTGTTAAAACATTTTTAAAGTAACTGGAATTATTAATGAATATTCAGACACATAGAGGTCTTCAAAATGATTCTGAATGGAAGGAAAATGAAGTCACCATTATCTAGATGTCCTAGAGCTTCTGCCAAGGGATTTTGCTCTTCTCTCTGTCCATGAGATCTGCCTCCCACCGCCACGCTCAGCTGCGGAGCGCTCGTTGCCCTCGTGCTCTCACAACTCCTGTGCACACCGTCGTCTTCTGTGCACGGCTCTTCCCACCTCGCCGTCACAGCTCGCACACCTGTGACCACTCCGGACTAAGGATGAACTCACACTGAACATCCAGGCTGCTGAAAAGGCACAGTCTTGTTAATATACTGCATTTTGTTGCCTCTTGAAGTTGAAATTCTGTTTTCAAGAAGTAAACTATGGGGAAATTTTTTTTTTTTTTTTTTTTTTTTTTTTTTTTTTTCTGAACAACCCTGAGTCTGGGTTTCATTTTGGAGACCCAAGTTCTCCTTCCCAGGGAGCTGAGTTTGGCTGTGTTAAACGTTGAGAACCTTGTCTAGTCTTTTTGGTTTTGGTTCCTCTCCTCTTGCCTGCACCTATGCCCCTCCCCAGTGACCCACCTCCAGGCCACCAGAATCAATTTCCCAGTGCCCCCATGGGACCCTCCCTAGAGGGCTGGTTCCCCACGTTTCTCCAGGGAAAGGCTCAGCTCCCCAGCATGGCACATAAGGGCCTTCACAACTTGCGGCATGTCTGGCTTCTCGGCCTCGGTTTAATTCCTCACTTAAAACTATCCGGAATTATTAGAATGATTATCACTCCCTGAGTAGTAAAGGATTTAACTTTTGCCCAAAGGGAGGTCTGTCCTTTGCTTTCAGTTCCTGAAAGGTGTCTCCATAAGCTCTTGGCATTTCCTGTCTGATAAGAGTGTCTTTATCCATGGGAGTCGTGGCCACTGGACAATCTAAGAACAGGATCCAAGATGGTGGCTTCGGGCCACGCAGTAGCTGCTCACTTCCAGCAGGCATGGATGCTAAGGACAGCCACATGGAGCCACAATAGAGACGCTAGACACTGAGGCTTGGGAGAGCTTCCCTTGCTCGCTGCATGCATGTTGTCACGTGTCATTGCCAGGAGGAGTCAATCCTGCCTGTGACTCCACAGGGACAGGACCCCGGGGAGCTCTGCGGGCTCTGCTCCGTGTCTCCTCCCATTACCGACTGTGTGTCCTTTCACGATGATAAACCATAGCTCATAGCTGTAACGACTCTTGGTGATTATGTCAGTCTTTCCAGAGAAGTACTGAAACTTACTGTGGTTTGAGAACCCGTGAACTTGCAGTTTGTGTTGGAAGAGAGAGCAGGCTGTGGCCCAGGCTTCCGCACTCTCTCAATGTGCACAAAATGGAGTCCACGGAATCTGTGCTGCTCCTGCTCTCTCTCTGTCTTTCTCTCTCCTCTCACTTGCTTTCTCCTCTTTTTTTCACTGGCAGAATCCTTTCCAAACCCAAGGCATGACTACACTGATGTAGTTGTGGTCTCACCCAGGAGATAAGTGAGGGACAGTGTCGGGTCTAATTCATAAAGCATTATGGTCTTGGTGTTCCCTTTGGCTAAAAACAAAAGAGAACAAGAAAGCTTGGATCCCAGTGGTGGTTCTCAGAAGGATCCGGTGTCAGCGTTCTGAGTGAGCCGAAGCAAGCAAGAAGACAGGTGCCCAGCTGGTCTGGTGGGACTCCATGCGGCCCGCTGAGGCGGTGGCTGAATTGGGGGTGGGGGGCTGTGGGTTCATCTTTATGATAGCAGAAAAGTTAATATTTTATCAGCTTCTATGCATTCTCATTAACTCCATATTAATTTAGATTAAAAATATCTGTCCTATAATATGAGCTAATTTGACTTTGACTTCCTACTATTTCTTTCAAGTCAGGTCTCTTTTATATTGAAGAGAAAAGATTTTGTGAAGTCCAAAAATACAAAAATGCGATGAAACTCGTCTTTGTTTAACTGCTCCCTTTTGGCCGGATCGGACCACCCGCTGCTTATCTAGAGAGATACAGCCTTAATAAATACTATCCAAAGAATGCTCAGAACAAAGCCAACTCTCAATGCCCAGACAGAGCATTGCTGTGTTTATGCAGAAACCCAATCCACGGGTTTAAACACACCAGACCCTCCTCCCAAGAGGAGAAGCTTCGCGTCCATATGCTGGCGCCATCAGGAAAGCAGATACCACCATATGTCACCAAACATGGCACAGAGGCTGCCCTTGGCCAAGTTCCTGAGGCTTGCTGGTGATGCAGTTCCCAAGCTCAGGCATTTTCAGATCAGCTGCTGAGAAGCGGGAGGACAGGTTCCGACACCATCAGGAGATTCAAGTTCTCTTCGGAGCCAAAACTCCGTCCCCGGTCGCTCGTGAGGCTGAGCCTGCAGACCGGTTCCGTCGCAGTGGCCGCTCTCTGAGAACATCTGAGCATCCTTTCGTTACAAGCACCGTGGCAGCTCGTCCACGCCTTGGCATACAAATGAGTCCATGCCATAGTCGGTAATGAGTGCCAGTCCCTTTTTTGACAGGTTAATTAATATTCATTATTCAACAGGAGAGAAAATGCTGAGTTGTTTATCATGGGTTCATTAGGTTTAGCCAAATAAAGGATAAACATAATTACTTTCATAAACTATGGTGACAGAGCCTAAAAACTGTAAGGGGAAAATGGATGCCTTCAGGAAAACCCTCAGAGAAATAAGACCCTTGGGTCTCAGCAGGTGAGTGAGAACAGCACTTCTTGTCTCTACTGCCACCTGCCAACGGTGTCTTGCTTTGGATCCAGACGAGAAAATTTGCCTAGAGAAACTCTACTCTTGCCTTTTACGTTGCCTTTGTCTTCAATGATGAGGTCCTGGAAGAGTTTTTTACTGCTTATTACTAGAGGGATGTGTGCGCCTGCGTGGGCCGTGCTCGCATGCCTGCGCGGGAGTGAAAGCTGCTGTATAGGCGAATTTTCTGAGCTCTGAGCGGCACCTCTGACACCCGGATTCCTGCCCGTGCTGACGCCGGTGGAGGCGCGCGGCTTCTCCAGGCGTCCCTCTGCCACCCCGTGCCGCTCGCCGCTCTCCTCCACTGCCTCCTTCACTGTTGGCTACTCGGCAGCGGCTTCTCCAGGCCTCGAACTCCATCCTGCATACTTCTGGCCGAATGCTCGCGTCCTCCCAAATTCAGATTTGAAGCACTAACTCCAGTGTGGCTGGGCTTGGAGATGGGCCCTAAGGAAGCTATCAAGGCGGATTGAGGTCGTCAGGTGGGTCCCTGACCTGATAAGAAGAGAGACCAGAGCTCTCTCGAGTGGGCGGTCATTGAGGAAGGGCCATGTGGAGACACAGAGGGAAGGCAGCCGTCCACAAACAGGCCAAGGAAAGAGCCTTCAGGGGGAGCACAGTCTGCTGCCCTTTGGTCCCAGAGCCCCGGCCGCCAGAACATTGAGAAAACAGATGTCTATTGTCTAATCTCCTTTGTCTGTGGTATTTTGTTAGGCAGCCAGGACAGACTAATACCCTCTGTGTCTCTGGAAATGGTAACACACACACACCCAGGAGCACACAAACACACAGGTGTGCACATACACACACACCGAGACACACCCCGCTGTCCCATTCTCCTCCGTGCGCTGGCATTCTGTGTTTAGGAGGCTCTGACGAGGCTGACGGAGATGAGGGGCTCCTATCTCTCCCACCAAGCCCTTACACATCCCTCAGCTCATTCTGAGAGCCTCGGTCCCCACGGTCGTGGTTTCTGGGAGAATGCCGTGTTCTCAGAGATGAACCTCAGTCTGCAAAAGTGACCCTCTCCAAGGAAACAAAAGGAAAATAAACTCAAAATCTGCAAGCCTGTAGTGATCTGTCCTTGGTGGACACAGGCTGTGATAAACTAAAACACAGGCATGCAGGTGGCACAAAGAACGTCCATGACTTGACTTAGCTTCACAACAACTGTTTTGAAGAAATAAATGTCATAACATGGTTTGCAGCAGGCTGGGTTTTCTGAGAGCAGACCGAACTCGGGACACTTTGTCAGGGACAGCCGCCCACGGAAGGGACAGGACAACGCAGCTCTGAGCAGAGCGAGAAGGTGAATGCCACGTAGGCTCAACGCAGCCCAGTCGGGGCAGCCCCAGAACCGGACATCCCGGCGTCCGCCAGGTCGGCCGTCACACGTGCGCTGCCACTGGTGACATGACTCAGGTAAGGCAGCTCTGGAATCATGGCCAGGTTTCCGCTAACACACCACTTGCTGCTGGGCGGCAAGGCCTTCCCAGAAGCGACAGGAGCTGCCCACATCACGTCTACACCAAGGGAAAGCTCCCCCAGGACACTCCTCATCCCACTCCCATTCCCAATCCGGTCACTGCAGTGAAGCAGGTTGGGTCCTTCCAGTCAGTGTTTTTATACTGTAAGTTAGTGTACCCGCACAAATTACTCCGTTCTCTTTAGTATGCCTTACCATACAAAAAAAGATATGTATATATATATTTAAATGTATATATACAGTCTTGCAGCTGGGTTTTTTAATTCAACATTCTGTTTAAGAGATTTGCCTACGCTGATACATCCAAATTTAATTCATTTTCAATGTTGCGAGTCCGTGGTGTTCCTGGGCTGTGGTTTATTTTTGTTGCATCCTTCTGTTGGGTGCGTGAGCCTCCTCTGTTTCTTATTCTCACACGCAAAGCTGCGGTGGACACCAGCTCACCTGGGCCCCTAGTCCGAGGGCCTGTGTAGGGGACCGGACCCAGTGAAACTGCTCGCCTTGGACTCCTGTACTCCCCAGGAGCTACTGTGGTCTGCACATACGAGTAATGTTCAGGTACAAAATACTAACCGGTAATTCCCACAGTGACTCACTCCGAACTCTTCCACCCCAGACTCAAACCGTCAGCTCCGGGAGTCTACCATGGGAATGTCACAAAGCAGGTAGACCGCTGCTCTTGGTTGTACCAGAGCTGGCCCTTCTATTTAACTGGACTATGTTCATAAACCTGCCTTCTTAGATGAAAAGTGTTAGCTGTGGGGACTTTCTTTTCCAAGTGGAGAAACACAGGGGCCCCTGGGTGGCCCAGTCAATTAAACATCCAACTGGTGATTTCAGCTCAGGTTGTGATCTCAGGGTCGCGAGATCAAGCCCCACATCCGAGAAATCTGCGTGGGACCCTTTCCTCCTTCCCCTCACCCTGCTCGCTCCCTCCCTCTCTCTCAAATAAATGAATAAACCTCAAAAGGAATGGAGAAGCATAGTGTAATGTGTATGCAGCTATGGTCAAAAAGAAAAAAGGAACAAATCTTCCAATCTTCTGTGTTTTCATGTAATCAGTGTAGCCATTGTTATACTAAAAAATGAGAAAGGAAGCAGAAAGACAACCGTGGGATAACCTTGTGAGCCACCGAAGCAGATGTGTAGGCACCGGGAGCCTGTGCTCTCATCACAAGACCCACCTCCCCAGGCTCAACGAGACCCACCTTCCCGTGCTCATCGAGACTGACTTACCTGATCTTTCTGCAAGGGAATGGAAAGCGGTGCCTGAGTGCGGAACTTGTTGACAGTCCATGACGTTTTATCAACACAGATGGATGGGGGAGAAAACCAAGATTAACTACTTTACAAATGAAAGTGATGGATTTTGTTAGGCCAGTCATTCCGGATAGTACATATGGTAGCACCCCAGTGTCACAACACCTGAGGCAGGGTAGGGCAGGGAGGGGGCCCTTCTTCTTCTTCACCCGGTGTTGCTGGACCTCTTAGTGTTCTATATCCTTGACCTGAAAACCAAGGATGACAATAGTACTTGTTGCACTGGTCCTTGTTGAGACTGAATGACTAAAAGCAAACTCTTAGGATGGCATCTGGCACATATTGAGGAAGAATAAGGCACAGCAGTCCCAGAAAGGGCCTCCATTTTAAAAGTGCGATCGCTCTCTCTGCTTATTTGTGGAGCATAAGGAATAACACGGAGG
Source organism: Mustela nigripes (assembly GCF_022355385.1). NCBI lineage: Eukaryota > Metazoa > Chordata > Mammalia > Carnivora > Mustelidae > Mustela > Mustela nigripes. The sequence goes on from NC_081570.1 coordinate 2,959,582, forward strand.
ACATGGGGAGATGGAGAGGAGAAGGGATTGGGGGGAAATTGGAAGGGGAGGTGAACCATGAGAGACTGTGGACTCTGAAAAACAACCTGAGGGTCTTGAAGGGGCAGAGGGTGGGAGGTTGGGGGAACCAGGTGGTCGGTATTGGGGAGGGCACAGATTGCATGGAGCACTGGGTGTGGTGCAAAAACAATGAATACTGTTACGTGGAAAAGAAATTTTTTAAAAAAAGAAAGAAAAAAGTGTGATCGCTAATGCTATGCTAATGACCTTGGTTCATTGAATAAAATAAATAATATTCAGTATTTTCTCAGCAGCTGGATAGTGGATAAAATATAACTCAATAATAATAAATAAAATATAAGTATATATCACTATTAAAATGCAAATAGTGGTGTAAGAATAGTTATGACCTTGGTTCATTAAGGAAGAAAATAGTCTTCATAAACTTCAATGTTTTCTCAACAAACAAAATGGTAAATATAATACTTTGGAATCATTTTTATCAAAAAAAAAGCCACTATACAGAAAGTGTACTCCAAATTCCAGTAAGTTACATTATTATTTCTCCAAATTGCATTCTTCACTGTTTTCACAAAATTTCGATGGGAAAGGTGTGTGGGATAAAGTATGTTTGGTCAGTGTTGGTCTAGAGAAAGCTAAGCAGGGATTTCCTCTTTGTGTGATGGATTTGGGAACCAGAACCAGTTGTCCTTGTTGAAAACAAATAGACGATCTGGAAGCACATTAACACCAAGTTTTGAGCTAACAATGCAAGATGTGTGTATCTGGAGTCTAAGAAACGGAGCACGCAGAGGTAAGCCTGAGGTTTAGGGCCCTTCTCCCCCGGCGGCATCTGTCAGTTTGTAGGAGAGAGCTAAGAAGCTAGGAAGCTGAATAATATTGTTAAGAATCACAGAGGACAAGAGAGACAAAAATTGTAGTTGCGGGCTCAGTGTGGGGAGCCCTGGTATATCCATCTATTTGGGCGTTGAGACCCTATAGAGCAACAACCCCCAGCCCCCCAAGTAAGGTGGGTTGTAAGCAAATTACCTCTCTCTGGAACTAAGCTCTACTTACATTATCTTAAGTCTCTGAAATTGAATGGAGCTGCTTACCGGAAGTGGAATCTGTCTTTGTGGCCCAAATTAGCAAAGGAAATGAATAAATCAAGGTCCCTCCCACAAAGGAATGGGTCTCAGAAACAAGGTTTTGAACGAGAGAAGCCAAACACAAAGGAAGACAAACCTTACACTTCTTTTATATCAAGTTAAAAACTGGAAAAGTGCACAGAGGTGTTAGAAGTGAGGACAACAACCATCTTGCAGAAGAGGAAAAGGGAGAGGAGATGATGATTGGGGGAAGTCTGGGATGCCTGGATTGTCTGCACCTTCCATTTCTTGTACAACCATGCATTCAATGCTGGCTTTGAGATAGTTCATGGAGAAGTGATGTAGGTTTTCTGTACTGTGTGATGCACGACTTACATTTTTTAAGTTTTATAAAAGGGGAAGAAAAGACAGTTCAATAGGTTCCTGTGCTTTGGGACTTCTGAGAGACTTTAACACACATTTTGTGTCCTCAAGTGGGGTGTGTGTGAGAGAAACTTTTTTGATTAAAGAAGACCTTTTCTTAACCACTGAATGATCTCTTGTTTCCAGGAAATAGTTTTGGGATTCTCTGAATTACCTTTATCTCATCACCACCCTTAGGAATCTTTATGCTCTTATAAGCGCCGAGGAATCAACAAGGAGAAACCTTACTTGATAGCTGTATGGCAGCCTTGCTACAATGTTGCCCTCAAGATTGATACCTACAGCAGCCTCACCGACAAGATAACCTTTACTAGTCACAGTACAGCCTGGCTGCTGCAACAAAACAAACAAGTAGAGTGCTGTGCTTAAACAAGTTACATTATTTTTATCTCAAGTTTCGATAACAGTCCAGAGTTGGTACGGTGGCTGCACTCTCTTTAGGAACTTAGGCTTTTCTTCCATTTTGTTCTACCACCCCTTCTACGTGAGGCTTTCTTCTCACGGCCCAGCAGGGCTGCTAGGGATCCATCCACCACACATCCAAAGCAGGCTCCCCACCAAGCAGAGAGCCCGATGCGGGGCTCGATCCCACAACCCTGGGATCATGACCTGAGCTGAAGGTAGAGGCTTAACCTACTGAGCCACCCAGGCATCCCTGGGGAAAAGGTCTTTGATCCTTATCTAACTAAATATCTCTGGAAGGAGCTTAAAAAGATAACCCTTTTATTGGTATATCTTCTCAACTGTATCAATGATAAACAGCAGGGTAATCAGAGTATCGGTAGAAGTAAAAAGACATAGTGTAACAAGGGAAAGCAACAAGGATTGCCAGTTGGAGTGGCATTCTATCAGCAGGACTCGGGCTACTTCTGTGTTTCAGTGGAAAGAGGTGATCTGGACAATGTTCTGTCTTTGACACAACACCTGAGCGGCAAGTTCACCAGAACAGTGCTGCAGAAAATGTTGTGACCAGATGGCCGGTCTGTGTTCCATGCCTGTTGGTGCAAGACAGTGTGGTGTGTTGGAACAGCAGGAGCTTTGAAGTCAGAAGGACCCAGGTGTGAACGTCACATTTGCCACTTCAGCCAGGTGCGACATCGTGTGATCTTTCAACCAAACGAAAACCAAATCAAGCCCTAGCAATGGTCTGGGGTTTTACTTTAGAGACCTTCCACTGGTATCTGTTCTCTCTTCCCACGAGTTCGTGTAAAAATGTCACTTTTTCCCTCGAAACCCTGCAGCCTGCAAGACACCTAATTAACAGCCACACTTGGAGAGGCACCTAACGAAAGCTTCCCTGTGTATCTCAGCACAAGGACTCTCATTAGTGAAGCTGGGCTGGGTGATTATTTATACCACTTCTATAATTAAAACTTCTGAAAGCTAATCACAATTATCCATCAGTATTTCAGCGTGCCAGGACCAAGAGCTGAACCTTCCTTGCAGCATTGTTCTACCCTGTTCTGCTCCCGTCCCTGCGAGGGCTCCGCTGCTTTTCCAGAGCCCTATTGCATGTTTCCCGTGTATTTCCTTGAGTTCCCGGCTGTCAGAAGGGCTATCTGTTTGTCCTCTCGGAAGCGGGAAGGAAAGTGCCAACAATTGCTTCATCTTAACACTTCTGCTATCCAAATAAATATTTGCAAGGTGGGAAGCTCAGGTTCCAGGCACGATGCCTGTGTCCCCGTGCCCTCTCAGCCTGATCCTCTTGTCCTTGACATAAAGGGCCCCCTAGTGCACCTGTCGGGGCCCCTCGGTATCTCTTGTAAACACCACATGTAATTTGTAGCCATTAGTTCCAGTGGTGGATCAAACAGCGAGGAAAACCAAAATATCAGCAGTTTCATTTAATTAAAGTAACTGCACGGAGAGGCCCCGCCCGAGAGTCTCTCGCAAGCAGTTACTGAACCCTAGGTGAGTCGAGGGAGACATTTCAATCCAGAAGAAGTCTGTTGATTACATCATCATCATCATGATGACACCGTCATCATCATAATTATCCAAACACCTTGCCCTTGGGGTCTTCCCTTTTGGGTGCAAAACACCCCCCACAGTGGGCACAGGAGTTCATGCTGGCACAGACCCCAGCCAGGCCTGCTTCAAGCACCAGCCATATGCCATTTCACAGGATAGAAATGCTTCTGGAAACTGTTCTGTACATTGAATCTCAGATGCCGCAAGGAAACAGAATTTTCCAGGCATGCGTGCCTGCAAGATCTTCTGGTTACAAATGACATCTGGTGAGGAGCTTCTCACTGAAAGACTTTAGATGGTGCTGAAACAGAAGAGAGCGTAGGCCATCACCAAGAGCTGGGTTTGATAATCAACTCTTTGCTGGAATCCCGGGGGAAATTATTCTCAAAGCTAAGAACAGTGGACTGCAAAGCACCATTAGTGAACCAACCTCACAAGGTCGCTTAAAACTGGTGAGTTTGCTTGGCTGAAAGTGACTGGCAACTTTTGGTTCTATGACTTTTTGCTCTACCAACTAGAAAATTAGACAGTCATTCCTTGACTGTGAGGGTGCCTGTTCCGTCAAGCAGAGGTATTTTGTACTTTCCGTAGCCCTGCCAGGAACGGCAGTTCCCCCAGAACGATAGGACAAAATTTAGAAAGATGAAGATGGGGTGGCTCTGGCACTAGGTATACCCTGGCAGGTATGACCACAGGTAACAAGACTGCGAGAAAATTTCACCTCAGCCTAGCAGAGCTACTTTACAAGAAAGACGCTGGCGTTATAACTCATGCCCATTTTCCCACCTTCCAACTCTGCTTCATTGGATGAATCCCCAGCTGTGCTCAGGGAGATCCAAGGTATTGCAACACGCTTGCAGCAGAAATTCCTCTCAGTTGGGAATCAGTGCACAAATATCATGAATAGATTTTTATTATGAGTTACAAATATTCCATGCCTCCTCTTACCGTAGAGGTCTACCCCCCTCATGTTGAACTAAGGCGTGGTCATATGACTTGCTTTGGTCAGTGGAGCTAAATAGCATGATACACGGTATTTTATAGTGAAAGCCTTATGATTAGCTTGTGTCTAACAGTCATGTCTTTCACATCATCTACATCCAACCTACATCATCTACATCATCCACAGCCAACCCCGCACCTGTGGTTTCACTTTCCACTACAGTCTGGAGCAAATATCCTCTTGATGGCCACCAGAAGTGTAACACTGTGTGTCAAGACCTATGCCACTCACCTGCCTTCATTTCAGCCCATAGATTTATCACCTAACTTTTATGAGAGTATATTGCTATAATTGTTCTATTTTAGTTACTGTTGTTAATCTCTTACTGTGTTTAATTTATAAACTAAACTTTATTGTAAGTATGTATGTATAGGAGAACACAGTATATATGGGGTTTAGGTATTCAGTGGGGGGTGTCTTGGAATGAATCCCCCACAGATAAGGGGGAAACTGTCATCACTGTAACCAACACGATGGCCAGCAGTGTTCCAGACAGAGCCTTCCCTGTCACCTTGGGTTTCAAAGTAAGAATGACAGGAGCCAAGACTCAGCTGACCATGATAAATGTGTAACAGGAGAGAGAAATAAGCTTGTTTTACATCACTGAGAGTGGGGACTGATTCTACCGCAGGGCAACCAAGATAATCTTGACTGAGATGATGTAAAAGAAGCAGATGTCAGTGAAACCCAGCTGGGTAGAAAAATCCATATATCTGAAAAATAATAATGAATCAAAGCTGAGATAGCTATTTCAGTATCATGCAAAATAGACATGAAGGCAAAAGCAAACTCAAAGAGAAAAATCTTAAAGTAGAGAGGAAAGGCAAATTACTTCAAAGGCGCATTCTCCAGACAGTCGACTCTACAAAAGCAGCAGCCGAAGCCCAGATCCTGAGACGTTAACCTCACTGATGCTCACTGGGAACACAGACCCTGTAGGGAATGTAAATGTAAATATGCTTCAAGAATGCTGATGAAAGCATGAAAATTTCAGGGAAAAGAAACGAAATTCACTCCGAGCAAACTCTTACTGAAGGCATCTTTAAAGGCTATACTCTTGTGGCACAAAAAGAAAAGAAAAAACCATAAACACCTGCCGATGAGTGGTCTAAAGTGCGAGATAAAATAAAAAGAAACATGTGAGAGATCTAAAGAAACAGGGGCTGAGGGAAATAATAAAACCTACATTTTGTGGGATTAAAAATCTTTGGAGTTAAAACTTGTGAAAAATGTAACATATAAAAGATTCTTAGATTCAGGAACTCTAAGGCTGTTGTGTTATACAAGGGAACAGAAGAAAACCATTGGTCAATTTTATAATTTGGAGATTTAGTTATGAATGTTACAATTTCTGCAATAATCAGTAAAGGAATAGACTTAAAGCATGTGACTTCCAAAGCATGGGGAAGGCTAGAGATGAGTAAACAAATAACTCAAAATAAAGTGGGGCGGGGGAAAGGAAACTAGGAATCTCAGAAAAAAAATAGGAAGAATAAAATAACATAGTATAAAATGAATCAACATTTTTTAGTGATTACAATCCACGTAACAGAAATAGTGTCATATTTTTTTGTTCGCGAGTACCATATCTATAATCTGAGATTATAGCAAGTTTAAAAGCAAAAGGACATGAGAGACTGTGGACTCTGAGAAACAAACTGAGGGTTTTGGAGGAGAGAGGGTGGGGGGTTGGGTGAGCCTGGTGGTGGGGATTAGGGAGGGCACGGATTGCATGGAGCACTGGGTGTGCTGCATAAACAATGAATTCTGAAACACTGAAAAGAAATTTTTAAAAAATGAATAAAAATTTAAAAAAGCAAAAGGACAAAAAACAAGGTATTTGACAAACACAAATAAATCAAAGCTAGTATCACTATTTTAATACCAAATAGGACTTGAAGAAAACAATATGCTTACCTGAGAGAGAGAGGGTTACTCACGGCGACATGAGATGTGTTTGACCAGGAGGGTTTAAGGATCCTAAATAAGCGTGCACATGAGAGCGTGAGTGGCAGTGCAGGAAGCCAAAATTGACAAATAAATACGTAAATAAAAGAGAAACACACAAAGTACAAATCATACCGGGAGATTTTTAAGATTTCATTTGGGAATTGATGGAATAACCTAATAAAAAATATATACAATAGGTTCAAATCAGCCTATTTAGAAACCTGACCTAATGGTCACATAGAATAGTGCATTTAAGAGAATACACGATCTCGCAAACACACAGAGCCAAATCCCAACAAACAAGAAAGGATGGAGAGCATACGAACTGTGTTTGTAAATAAAAATAAGAGGAGGGATCAATTTTTAAAGATAACTATTAAAAAATCATATGTCTGGAAATCAATAAGCACCTTTCTAAATAACTCTTTAACCATAGAATAAGTCATAATTGAAATTAAAATGAATGTAGAATACAAAGATAGTAAAAATAGTACATCTCAAAACATAAAAGGGTCATTTACATATATTCTTAACTGCTGATGTTAGAAAAAAAGAAAGTGTATAATTAATGAGAGAATAATCTAAAGAAGGTAGAAAAAGAAAAAGAACAATCAAAATAAATGATATAAGATAATAGTGAAGATAAAATAAGAAATTTAAAATTAGAAAATAAGCATATGGAGACTCTGCAAAGCTAAAATCTGGTTCTCTAATGAATCTAATAAAATTGATAACTCCTTAGCGAGATTTATCTAGAGAAAGGGAAAAGCTGCAGCTGGGAAATGTTATGGATGATGATGCAATATGAAAGCTAATAAGAAGATACTGTGAATAAATTCATCCCACTCCATCCCATTTTTAAAAAATTCAGATAATTGAAAATCTCCTACCAAACATTTGAGAAACAAGTAATTCTATATTTCTTAAAATACCAAAATATAGAAAGGGATATAATGTTCCCCAATTTATTTGATAAGATTAGCACAACAGTCTTAATTATAACATTTTGCTAAAGCACTATATGGAAAATTACAATCCTGTCTTTTTGTTTAAAATCCTAAACAAAATGTTAATAAACTAAATCCAGCATGATTTATAATGTTAAGAAATCATGAACAAGTTGGTCTTATCTCAGAAATGCAAGGTGGGTTTAGCATGAAGATATCATGGCAGTTTACCACATTAATTGATTTTTTTAAAAAGCAACAGTATCATTAATTCAACAGATGCAGAAAGTAAGTTTTTGGTAACTTCTAACATCAATTCATGAGAAAAATTTATAACAAACTGAGAGAAAAGAACTTCTGTACTTGGACAGAACTCTTAAAAAATATTGCAGCAGATGGCTGGCTGGCTCAGTAGGTAGAACACGTGACTCCGTCTTGGGGTTGTGAATTCAAGCCCCACATGTGGTGTGAAGTTTACTTAAAATTAAAAAAAATACATTTTTTAAATACTACAGCAAATTTCATTGCTAATAATGAGATTTGAAAAGTAGAATCTTTAGAACAGCGTTCACCATTCCGCTTACATTCAACATGGCACTAAGGGTTTTAGTCAGTTCCAATGGCAAGAAAAAAAAATTGAAGACATAAATATTGGAATGAAAGAAACGGAAGTGCTACTATATTTTATAGTTAGCCTACAGAAAGGGGGAAAGCGCTCTACCCAAAATTTGTCTGGGGCATAGATATAGATGACGCCACTCACACACCAAAAGGGTATGGTAAGGTTGACTACTCACATCATGAGGCTTTCTACGGAGAGCAGGGCACCTCCCAGGCTGGCCCAAATGTGACTTGAGTCATCAGGCAAAGGAAACTGGCCTGAGTTTTTCGCTGTTGTTGTTTTGTTTTTGTTTGGGGGTTTGTTTGTTTATAAATTAATTTATTTTCAGAAAAACAGTATTCATTATTTTTTCACCACACCCAGTGCTCCATGCAATCTGTGCCCTCCCTAATACCCACCACCCAGTACCCCAACCTCCCACTCCCCCACCCCTTCAAACCCCTCAGATTGTTTTTCGGAGTCCATAGGGAGGTTAGGTGGTGGGACCAGCCTAAAAGTTCCCATATGCAAGACCCGGCGTGAGTGGCTTGAATTCCCTACCCGAGCACCAGGATTTTCACGAGTTTGCTGAGGTATAACACAAAAAATGAAGTAGAAGAGGGCTTAAAACCTGGTGCAGTCACACATCAGAAGCGGAGTCACACTCTTTATTATACCCACCACCCAGTACCCCAACCTCCCACTCCCCCACCCCTTCAAACCCCTCAGATTGTTTTTCGGAGTCCATAGGGAGGTTAGGTGGTGGGACCAGCCTAAAAGTTCCCATATGCAAGACCCGGCGTGAGTGGCTTGAATTCCCTACCCGAGCACCAGGATTTTCACGAGTTTGCTGAGGTATAACACAAAAAATGAAGTAGAAGAGGGCTTAAAACCTGGTGCAGTCACACATCAGAAGCGGAGTCACACTCTTTATTA
>NC_081570.1:2968531-3045902 GCF_022355385.1 Mustela nigripes
CGTTCTCCACAGATATTATGGATATTGAAAAGTGAAAACAATGTAGATTAGGTATCAAAACTACAATGAGAAGGTAGCAAAATTACTAGATAGAAAATTTATACACAAGTCCAACGACATTTCTATAAACAAGCAGGAACAAGTAGACATTTAGATTAAAATGAAAAGATTTACAACAGTATCCAAAGTATAAACTACCTAGAAATAAATCTGACAGCAATATACAAATTTCCAGAGAGAAGATTCCACAACAGAAGGCTCTGAACCTTGACAAAATTAAGTGAAACTCTATTAAAAACACTACTGAAAAGAGTGGAACCCTATTTTGAAACTCTAAACAAAAGCATGTGGCTTTTCTATTACTTGGCCAACTGACACATGTCATTTCCATGGTTTTGGTTGAAATTTGTCACATGGCACCACCTAACTGTGAGGGGCTACAGAACATGGGAAGCAGGTAGAATTATTGATAAGCACCATTGTCCCTGCAAAATGCCCTATAAAATTGAGCACGTGCAGATCTTCTTTTTTTTTAAGATTTTGTTTATTTATAGAACAAACAGAGATCACAAGTAGGCAGAGAGGCAGGCAGAGAGAGAGGAGGAAGCAGGCTCCCTGCTGAGCAGAGAGCCTGATAAGGGGCTCGATCCCAGGACCTGGAATCATGGCTTGAGCCGAAGGTAGAGGCTTTAACCCACTGAGCCACACAGGCACCCCAGGTACAGATCTTCTGACCAAGTTTATGGCATAAAGAAACTTGCACATATGAACTAGGAAGCATGTCTAAACTTTTTTGTTTTAACAGTAAAAGTTAGAAAATGATCCAAAGTCCATGCATTGTAGAACAGACAGATAAGTTGTATATTCTCATATGGGAATACTTGCAGTGAGGACTGAGTCAGCTCATACACGTGCACCTTTCTTCCCAAATCCACTTGGAGAGGTTTTACAGAGTAGCTTGAAATCAGCCGCAGTAGAAGTATTTACACTATAGAAATGGGCAAAGGGTACATATCAGGGCTTTGTTCTCTGGAGAGCCAGTTATTAAAGACTTACCAGCACCCCCTGACTGTGTTGCAGCAAGGATGGTCAACTATAACATAGGCGCCATAGGTTGTGGAGAAAAACAACCCATCAGAGAAGAATACGCACAGTAAACTTCTACTTGTCTAAAGTCTCAAAACTGACAAAAATACGTACAAGAATAACCAGGTAGTAAAGGAAAATGATCAAGGAAGCCAAGGAAATGCTTTTTTTTTTTTTTTTTTTTTTAAGATTTTACTTATTTATCAGAGAGAGAAGGGGAGAGAGCAAGCACAGGCAGACAGAGAGGCAGGCAGAGGTAGAGGGAGAAGCAGGCTCCCTGCTGAGCAAGGAGCCTGATGTGGGACTCGATCCCAGGACGCCGGGATCATGACCTGAGCCGAAGGCAGCCGCTTAACCAACTGAGCCACCCAGGCGTCCCAAGGAAATGCTTTATAGCAAATTGAGAATGTGGTCATCCAAGGGAGTTTGATCCAGTGGATTGAGAAGAAAAAACACACAAGGGAGGCAGTTTGGTTTGTGATTATGTTCTACTTCTTGGTCTCAGTCATGGAAAAGTGAATGCTCATTTTATCTTTTTAAGAAGAATTTATTTATGTATTTGAGAAAGAGAGAGAGCACAAGCAGGGGTAGCAACAGAGGAAGAGAGACAAACAGACTCCCCGTTGAGCAGGGAGCCTGATGTGGGGCTCAATCCCAGGACCCTGAGATCATGGTTGGAGCCAAAGGCAGATGCTTCACCGACTGAGCCACCTGGGTGCCCCTGAATATTCATTCTATAATGGTTCTTTAGTTGTTTATGAATATTTTCATCCACACTTTTGTGGGTATGCTACATTTCATAGTTCATGAAAACGTATACAATATATCCAATAAAATTAAAATCAGCACTGGAGAAAATAAAAAGTAAAAATGACTTATGGAAAATTTGGTAAATGATGTGGAAAGAACACCCGGTGTGGTCACCCAGGACCAGAGGAAGGAGTCATACAGCTCAACATGAGGAGACCAGAGACGGGGAACAGCCACCCTAGATTATCTGGAAACAGTGGTGGTTCTTTCCTGTGCATGTACGGGTGTGGGGAGGGCGGGAAGAGAGACAAGAATCACTGATAGAGAAGAAATATTTCATAGTGGAAAAACTCCTACATTGAAAAATCATTCTGGTCATGCAGTTCAAAGGAGTGCTTCAGACAAAATTAATGAAAAGTTATTTATATCTCGATGTACCTAGGGAAAAAATATTACTTAAAAAAGTGGGTCAAGGGAGTCTGGTCAAGGATAAAGGAAGAAAAGAATCACGTTGGGTGTAATCTTTTCTCTGCTCTATTTCTTCTGACACGGAGTGCCGCAATGTCCAGAGGGTTTTGAAGGTAAATGTTTGCTGCTCTTCAAATGTGTGTCTCACAAATCTGTCTTAAGTGCATGAAGATAACCGAAAGGCACTGTGCAAAGTATAAATGCTCTGAAAGCATATTATTCATCTCCAGTTTATTCCATCAGACCCACCAGATCATCACAATGGAGAACTCCAAAAACAGGAAACCCTGGCTTTAAAGAAATCTGTCCTCTTGACCCCAAACTCAGAAGCAGAATTAAAGATTACATTTTGACAAGTACTAAGTTGACAAGTATTAAGTGGCTAAGTTTCCTTTGTCTGCTTCTACAATTCCTGAAGATCTCCATCCTATAGGATAGATCCTTGACCCCACAGGTCAGATGGAATCTTTTGTGAAATAAGAAAACATTTAAAAAGCAAACAAGCAAACAAATAAAAACACCTGTTTTCGTCTAGTCCTCCTGTATTTGCAAAACAATGGCCAAATTGGTTCCATCAATTTGATCTTCCATCTGTGGTCCGTGGAATGCCAGGATGGCACCCAGGGACCTCAGAGATGCTGCAAGGTTTAAAATTTAATAAAAACGAAATATGCATTCAGATGTGTTCTATCCTAAAATTTAACATACTGAAGGCATTCCCAGCATATTAGCTTGGATCATCAGCTCGGAACAAGCGGAGAATGGATTTGCTACCCACCCTCGTTCATCTAAACATCTGTGTGTAACATCCCTGACCAGGCAGGCTGGACCTGCCCACATATCCATTACAGTCTGACCATTTTCATACGCGCTCCGACGAAACCACTTCTTCAGGACACACGTGCTACAGGCAACGAAGATCTCCTGCTTGGCAGGGTTCATATCCGACTCTGTGTGGTCATCAGTTTGGAAATACCAAGTGTAGCTCATCTCATCAAGATTATACCATATTAGAGTCGTTTTAGCACTGACTGTAAATCTTAGGGGCTCCTCGGTTCATTTTTATATTGTCTCGAAGGAACCTGGAGTAGAGTATTCATTGATTCGACTTCAGAATGAAAACCATCTGACGACTCCTCTTGCCAAACAGCCCACAGATGGGTTGGGGACATGCACGTGAAGTTGTTCTTTGCAGTACTCCTTGCCGTTGAAAGCAGGTGACTCTTCAGCGGGACTCAGTGTTTACTCAGTGTAAAAAAAGCTGCGTTTGCGAGTGTCGGAAGATGAGTGGTGTGGGGCGCAAAAGCAGAGAATCAGGGGCCCGACAATCCTATGAAGAATTTTGGGGAAGGGGATGGTGGAGGCATCTGCTACGTGGTCAGGAAAAAAGGTGAGAATATGAAGGATTTGTTGTAATTATGACGGGGAGCATTACAGATTATGTTTTTTTCTTTTTGGTGCTTCTCTGGACTCCCCAAAGTTTCTATAAATGAGCACGCACTGCTCTCCTTAATCGTGAACTAGATTTTCAAAGCAGCATACAGATCTATGTAAAGTCCATATGACGCAGCCACGTAAAATATGGCTTGTGTCAGCCAGAGGGACGTGGACTCAGAATAAAAGCTGGCCTCTGTGCCCAGGAAGTCTGCTCGGGTGCATGGTCTGCAGGGGTAGTGAGACAGTTAGCAGCACCCCGCCCGACTTCTCTACCGCAGTGGAGAAACGTCATCACCTCCTGAGCAGGGACAGTTGGTCCCTGTAATCCTGGTCCCCGGCACAGTTCTTGGGGCACACCTGCTCTTCACTAAGTATTTGCGAGATGTGTAACAAGGTAATTTTCAGAAACAGATAAAACCATGACAAGGATACATTTATAAACAAAGAACACTAGTTGAAGATCTTACTTACTCATAAGGCATGAAGGAACTGGGCAGACATTATATTGAGTTCAAAGGAAAACTCAAACAGCATCACTTTACATCTAGGAAAGAATGTGGAGATGAGCGGCAAATACAGACACAGCTGTTGTTTTCCAAAGCGGGGGGAAGTCGATGTGAACCACGGCCTGGCAGCGTAGCATTTACCCTGCTATCAGTTAACCACGATTTACAAATGGTTGCAAAATAGCGCAAAGATAATTGTCAGGGCTAGAATCTGATAACCCAGAAGGGCATGATAGAGGCCGCTCGGTTCTCCTTAGAAGCACATTATTTTTTTCTACAAATGGATGAATCGCTGGTGTCATGTAGAAGAGAACACATTAATCAGTGCAAATGCCTGAAAGTCAGGATCCTGTGTACAAGATAACAACCAACACTTTTAAGACAAAGCATCGTGTTGCCGAGCTGTGTGTTCATCCTGCCTGCTCTGAGAAGACACCGGGGCTGGACTGGGTCCTTGTGGGTGTCCTTGAGGTTGCAGGGAGCAGCTGTAGGGTAAACTCTGTCCTGAGGACTCTGATCACACGCTGTGAACATTTCTATTCAAAGCAAGCTTATCTGCAGCAACACGCTACTCCAGAATTCTGCCTTATATTTATTAGATTTCGTGAGCAACCATGGCTTCTACTTCCAATGGGCTCACTTTACAAGCCAAAACAAGTCCTGATGCTCTTATTCATAACCGCTGGAGCAGGACCCGGCGGGGAGCCCAGCCCCAACGGTGATATTTCCACTGCCTGACTGATTACCTGGCATGAAGTTTCCACATTTAGGCTGCAGTTAGCAACTGTGCCTTGATTGTGTGGCTGATCCGGAAGTAGGAGGAACACAGCTCTGCTCAGAACCCGTTTGTTCTGCTGGAATAAAGGTTCTTTGCAGGCGGGGAAGAGAGTGGTACTAATTTTAGTTTGTCTGGAAATAAAATGACCCATGTCCCTTTCAATGAGTGAAATTCTTTGGCATCATTAAAGTAATGAAACATTAAGACATAAAAATGAACAAAACATTTATTCATTGAATGGCTAAGAAGTACCAGGCACTGTGCTTGTGGCTTCATACATAATGTGATCGGATCATTATAACAAATCTCAGAGTGTACAGACCGTACAACTGTCTGTCCATCCATCTATCCATCTGCCTACCTATCGATCATCCAACCACCAGCCATTCTTCAATACAGCGTTCCATTCAACCTTCCTTCCACAGTCCAGACCTCCACCCGCCCATCTGTCCATCCATTGATCTATTGAATGCCGTTCTACAGACCAGGAATTGTGTGATACATACCACAAAGTCAGCAAGACAGACTCTGTCTCTCCCCTAGGGAACTAACTCAACCTATCAGCAAATTCCATCGATTCTACGTTCAACATACATCCAAAATCTGACCACGTCTCACCACCCCATTGTTATCACCCTGCGCCAGCAATCACAGTCCATTAGAACGACCCACAAGAACCTCAGGATCTTGTCCTGCCTTGTCTTCTCTGACTTGGCTGCATACATCTCTCCTCCTTCAGTTTGTGCCAGGCACTCTGGGATCCTCTTGAGTATATGAGACAAGGGCTTGATGTAGAGTGTTTTGTATGAACCAACTCCTTTCCCTCTTCCGGGGCCACGCTACCCCCAGATAAAGCATGGCTGATGTGGTCACCTCCTTCATGCCTTTCGTCAATTGTCCCTTTTTGATGCCTTAAAAATGGCAACCCAAGTTCTATCTCTGGCACTCCGAATCCTCCTTTTTCAGCTCAATTTTATCTTTTGTCCATTCTACGGAAATGCTTATTTAAAGTGTGTCTTTTTAGGTCCATCGGGATGTAAGATCCATGGGAACAGGGATATTTCTGTTCCCTGATGCTACTCTAGATGTTCATATCAATGCCCAATGTGGGGCAGAACTCAACAAGTCTTTGCTCAAGGAATCAAGGAATCAATGAATGGAAAAGCTAAGGAGGAAGAGCTGAGTGAGTGCGGTGGTTTTCAACCAGCAGGGCAGTTTTGCACCAGAGGAGATGAAAGAGAATGGAATATGGTAACCCAGAATAGACCAGTTTGGTATAAGGTTTGTTCTAGACTAGAGGTGTTTAATGTTAAAAAGATGTAAGAACAAAAGCCTCTTGGAGCTTTCCTTACCTGACTAAAAGCAGCAACTTTGGGGGAATAAAGCTGCCATAAATTCCTCTTAAGGGTGCAACTATTTCCAGAAGGGAAGACACAAATAAAACGTACCCCAAATCCCCTCTCCAGGGGAGTTTCATGGTTTTGACGCATAGGGAAAAGTCATTGATTCCTGTGTAGACACACTTTCTCACTCATTCATTCTCCTGGGAATCCACTTATCTTTCAAAAAAAAAAAGTTACTTCTTTTTTTTACCTTTTTCCCTCTTTCCTCCACCTATTAAGATGATAGATAAGCCCCAAACTCTTAGTCCCTCTGAGTTATACCTCATTGAGTTCTCCACTATATGTGTATGTTGCACATGTACATAATTTCTGTTGGTTCTTTTTCTTTCTGCTAATCTATCTTTTGTGAATTTAATTCACAAGCAAACTTCAGAGAGTATCAGAAAGTCATTTTCCTCCCCTCCGGGGCAGGTCAGCGAAGTATGCAGTCATTGCTCATCGGCTATCACCATCATGGGGGTGGGATGGGGTGGGGGGTTAATGACCCTTCATGGACAGAGACCGAGGAACTTCCTAAGATAACCTCACATGGAACAAAATGCCTACAACGCTGAAGTTGGGAAACCCTCGCCTAGGGGTTATGATGGACCTTTAAAAATTAACTTGAGAGACATACAGTATTATGCACCATAAATGTACCCATTCCAAGTGCACAGTTTGAAGAGTTTGACCAAAGAATTCACGCTGACAAACGCTGCTCTCTTCCAGGTAGAGCACATTTCCATCTCCCTGAAACAATGACTCCGACCCCTTTTCAGCCGATCCCTCCCCAGAGAGCCTATGATCTGGTCACCATCACAGCTGAGCTCTCCTGCTCTAAAATTTCTCATAATAAAATCACACATGTCCTCTTTTGTCTTTGGGTACTTTTGCTCAAAATCACGTGTTTGAGATCATCTATGTAGTTCCGTGTGTCTGGAATTTATTCTTTTTTATTGCTGAGAGGTGTTTCAGTTCCTGAATATAACACATTGCTTTTTCCTTTCCCCATTCTCATGCTAAATAGACATTAGAATCATTTCCAGTTTTTGGCTACAGAGAGCAAAGCTGCTCTGGACATCTGTAGAAGTCGATATTTTGGATATACATTTCCATTTCTCTTGTAGCAATACCTAGCAGCAGAATCATTGGGTCTTGCAGCAGATTTAACCACATATGAAGTAGACGGAACAGTTTTCCAGATGGTAGTAGCATTTTACACTCCCTTTAGCAATCTATGAGAGTTCTTGGAATTGTCCGCCGTGTTCCTTTCAGCCATTCAAGTGGGTGGAGAGTGGTCTTAGCAGATGTTGACTGGAGCTCTTGTTAAAGCTTTGGTTACTGGTTGGTGAATTCAGAGCTCTCTCTCTCCAAAAGGGCCTTATGACCAAATGCTATGATACTATTAGACCTTAGAATTATAAGCCCTCTGGTCTCTGAACCTGGAGGGTGGGCTTCTGTGAGATGAGTGGGCCAGGAAGCTGCTGGCCTGGGTGTGGCAGGATCACAAGATGGTGGTGCTCCAAGTCTTCAGAACCTTGAGGACCCAAAACCCAGAGCGGAGACTGCATCCCCAAACCAGGAGGTTTTGCTCATCCTCCTGCTCTGCCCCAGCCCTTCCTTTCTTGGCAACATTTTCATGGAAGAATACTACCCAAGGGAAGAATAAAATCTTAATGTTTGGGGTGTCTCCGAACTTGAATCCAAAGCCAACCAGAGTTCTGACTACGTTTGGTGACTTTCTCCTCACCTGGGCAAAAGCTGACCCTCTTAGGCAGATTGGATGCTCTGTTTTACCAACTGGACTTTTGTTCACCCAGCAAGGATTTGGTCCGCTGGAGTTTAGTTATTTTTAAGTTTCTTTGTACCCTCAGCTCTTCAATGGCTTTAAAAAACAGTTTGATCTGGGAAACTTCTTTAAGTTTTATTAGAAATAAAGCCATTTCACATCCTCGGCTAGGAAAAGTGAAAGTGGAACCTCCTCATGGAGCAAAATTTAACACGTCCCATGAGAACATGGTTACGGGATCCTCTAGCCACTCAAAGACAACTGATCACCCACCTGAGGGGGTCAGGGGAGACTTTCCAGAGGAATCTGGACTCAAAATCATCAATAGGACGTATCCAAAATAGGAGACAGGTGGCCGAGTGTTTCCAACCAAGGAAACAAGAGTCAGGAGAGAGTATAGAGCAATGGGCAAAGGAGAGATCAGGTCTTGTTGGGGAGTAGGGTTGGAGGTGGGAATGACCACACGATGCTGGACCTGTGCCAGGAGGTAGCTTCTAGGCACATTGGGTTACTGACCGACCACCTGAACTGTGACTGGTCCAGATCGAGATGCATTGTAGGTATAAAATACACGCCACTTTCAAAGACTCAGTACAAAAAGTAGAATGCAAAATATCTCATTAACGATTTTTATGTTGCTGACATGCTGGAACTGCAGTATTTCAGATATATGGGGTTAAGTAAAATATATTATTAAAATTAATACCACCTGCTTCTTTTTACTTCTCTTCCGTGTGGTCACCATAATATTTAAAATTATACTTGTAGTTTACATTCTATTTTTATTGCGCAGTGCTGGGCTAAAGAGTCATACCACATCAGACCCTGAAGGACAGTAAATGTCACTATAAGGATTTTAAATGATGCAGAGTACATGGAGAAGACATGACCAGATGGGTCTGTTTGGATTTCAGAGGGTTAATAAATAGCTCCTGGTTTTTTCTAGGCTCTGAATTAATCGAGAGTCAGAGACAAAAGTCAGACAGATGGAAATAAATATGCTAGTTTTATCACTAGTAATAGTTGGATTTGAGGATAAAACTATAGATCTGTCATCTCAACGGGCTTGCGAACCATCCACCAAAGAAACTGAATTCATCCACTTAGAGACTGACATCTGCAGGATCCCTCTGCAGGGCATGGGGTGGCTGTTCTCTGCAGACACAAAAATCCCAGAGTAGAGACAGGAGAACAGGTTGAAACGCATGTGCCCAGCTCCTTCTCCTCAAAGCACCATCCAGGTGTCTGGGGAGGAATGAGAAGCAGAGAGGGAGGGAGAGAGAGGGCAGAGGAGGCAGAGGGAGGGGGTCCGAGAGGAGCCTGGAGCTGGGGGTGTCCTGTGGCCCACTGTTCTCCTGAAGCATTTTCAGTGATACTATGTGAGTTAGTGATCTCTGTTCTAACAAATCATCACACACTTAATGGCTTAAATCTATGCATACCTGCTCTCTCACAGCTCCAGAGGCCAGACAGAAGTCTGGGTGGGCTCAGCTGCTCTCCCCACTCTGGGTTTCAGAAGGCTGAAATCAAGGAGTCACCCGGAAGCTTGGGGAGGATCCATTCCTCCTGTGGGGGCTACCCCTTCCTCTTAGAAATATCTTTACAGCCCTTGCAAGGTGACCCCTGGATCTCAAAACTAGCAGCGTTCTATCAAATTCTTCCTGCCCTTGCAATGTCTGTGAACTCAACTTCTGCCAAATCCCTTCCAACTCCCTCTTCTTCCGGTCTGAAGGGGCTCTCTTCTTTCGGGGCTCTGCCCACCACAGGCAGTGAATGAAATATAGACATGCCCACTTCTGAATACACACCTCCTCTTATTATTAATTTCCTGGGAAGTAATTAAAATTCCAAGTTATTTGCCTTGCTTCAACGTCCTCCTATATAAAACAAGAAAAAATGCTGAAGCCATTATAAATTGTGTCTGATAGTGGTACTATGTACCACCGGGCACATGGAAAGTGCTCAATAAATGTAAGCCATTACCTGCAGGAAGAATGGTGAGCTTCCTAGTGGACAGGCCACCAGTATCTGCAACATCTGGCAGAGCTCAGACCCAGAGAAGCCTCTCAGCCCCGAATCAGGCCCCACCCAGAGAGGTTGGTCTTTCCCTGTTATTTTTTGTTTTTTCCATTATCTGGTTTTCAAGGATCTCAGGCAATGGGCCGCATTTTTGCCATCTTTGGGAATCAGCTGGAGTAGGCCGGCCTTCTGTTTGGGGAGAGTACGTGTTTCTGCATCTGTCGAGCAGACCATAAGTGATTACTGACAGAGAAGGCGAAGTCAGGACACTGTGGAAGGCAGTCTGGTTAGGATGAGTTTTTCCTGTAACGCCTACCACACGCTGCACCGTTCAGCAGTAAGAGCAGCTGGATGGGACCCCTGTCAGCTGGGAGCAGCCCCAAAGAAACAAGAACAAGAACACTGGCCTGTCTACCCACTGGCCTGTCCACACTGGCCTCTCCTCTGGCCCAGCTTTGGCCATGGAGCCTGCCTAGTGGGAAGCACTTACTGCAAGATGCTGACCTGTTATGTCCTAAGAAGCACAAGACCATGAACACCTGGGCTGTGGCACAGAGCCAGGAAGTGCCCCAGCACATTCTGAGCCCACATCCTCATAGCCTGGCCCCTGCCTCACGTCCTCCGGTCAGATTACCTTCACAGCCTTGGTCAAACACCGCATTTGCTTGAGTATTTAATGTAATGGACATTCAATATATATCAGCTGTGTAAGTGATTTTTTTTTTTTTTTTGGAGAGACAGAGGGGGCCGTGGGGGCAGAGGGAAAGCAAATCCCAAGCAGATTCCCCACTGAGCAGGGAGCCCGACGTGGGGCTTGATCCCATGACCTGAGATCATGACATGAGCCAAAACCAAGAGTCGGACTCTTAACTGACTAAGCCATCCAGACACCCCAACTGTGTGGGTGGTTTTTAAAAATTTATATACTTTTCGATGCTCTGGTTACAAAATGGCATCGATTTTTGATGATCTGCCCTGGACCCCATTGTTCCCATAAGTCATGCTCTCCCTTACCCCAAAGTTTTTTAGAATTCAAGTTTCCAGAAATACATATGCAGTATTTGATAACTTGAATTATTGATACAAAGTAACTGCTACCTGTTTCCACAGGGCCGGCGGCTCTGGCCCCTGATGCCCCTTCCTTGAGAAGAGACGAGTATATCCCCACCGATGCCAAGCTTGGTCGTGTGACATGCTTTTGTCAACGAACTATGAGGCCAGGACATGAAGCCTGTCCAGGTGGAGAATGTAACTGCCGTCCCATGGCTCTGCCTCGCCTCCTTGTTCCCAGTGCTGGGCTGAGATGCGGCCTCTGGGTCAGAGAAGCTTCCTCAGTGTGAGTGGGGGAAACACGGAAGCCCGCCTGCAGAGAGCCATCTGATGCAATGGGGAGTTACTATTATTACTCACAAGCGCTGAGCTTTGGGGATGTTTGTTACAGCAGCATAACTATGAAAGCTAGCAGATGCATACCATTTCAACAGAGATACCTGCCGTTCGTCTGCCCCAGGATGACGAACTCAGGCTTCCCTTGCACGGAGAAGTCCTTCCTGTGCCCAGATAGTAGGCAGTGGGCCATCTTCAGATGGGTCTGTGGACCAATTGTATCTCCTGGAATTCATATAGGAGCTCTAATCCCCAGTGTGACTGTATCTGGAGATGGGGTCATTTGGCAGGTGACCAAGTTGAAACAAGGTCCTAAGTGTGGGGACCTGATCCAACAGGACTGATGTCCCTATAGGAGGAGGAAACACCTACAGCAAGAAAATCCATCTGTGAGCCAGGAAAAGCGTTCCCACCAGCCAGACTGGACTGAGGCCCACCCGGACGACCCTTCAAAGACCCTACCTCCACATATGGTCATGCTCTGACATATTGAATTATTGGGGGTTAGGACTTCACCATATGACAGTTCAACATATGTATTCTAGGGGGAACGCAATTCAGCTCAAAACAGCCACTATCCGCCTTGACTCTTAAAACATCTTGCTTGAGCATCCAGTCCCATTTTCCATTGCTGTCGTGAATCTGGAGGCCGCTGCTGCAGATGGTGTGGGTGTGCAGTCTTGTCTGCCCGTCACACACACTCGGTGATCTTCTGCTGTCTGTTACTGTAGTCCCGTGGCCTACCCTGACGTCCAGAGACACACACATCTGTAACTCAGGGGCTGTCTGGATAGATGTCTAGATCTGGTGTCCTCAGTGAGATAAACGGGAATTAGAGCCATAAGAGTTGATGGAATCACCCATCTAAGGATCACTGCCCCAGCAGCAAGGGTGAGGGGGGTTTCTGAAAAGGAGTAAGCGCTGAAGAGTGCCAGGTTCTGCCCGAGCAAGGCTGAGTTCTGGCAGCAGCTCCCACCAGAGGAGGGCTCTGGCCGGTGCGCCTCCAACGCAGACAAGAGCCACAGCCAGTGTTCTGATGTTTAAGCCACGATTGGAGGCTTAGAAGGAGACAGGATGGCGCAGGCAGCTTTGGAAAAGAGGGACAGCAGGTGGCAGGGACTTAGGGTAACAGCAGGAGAAAATGTGGGGTCCGAGGGATTGTATTTAAGATGAAATAGTCTCCCCTCATGTTCCAATGCTGATGAGAAGGGACTTGGCTAGAAACGTGTAAGAGGGAGACTAATGAGGGATTCAAGTCCTGGAGAAGGTAAACAGAGAGGGAAAAATAGAAGCCAGAGGATGAGCCGAGGGCTTACTGTTAGCCAGGAAAACACTGGAGCTTCCACTGAACTCGGAGCAGGGGCAGAGGAAACGGGGGTGAGGTGGAGGGCCGGGGCTGCGAGAAGTGGTGGTGGGAACGAGAGCCCACCCGCCGACAGGCCCCACGCGTGAACCGGATGTCTGCGCGGCGCGGGGAGCTTGGACGGCGACGGGGGAAGAGCTGCGACGTGGGTGTCCACGCGTGGGAGCTTACTTTTCCTCTCATTCTTCTTTTCTACATCCTGCAAATACTCTACCACAAGCACACACATTTTTTTTTTTTTTTAGAATACAAAGAAGTGAATGTATATTTTTTTAATTTATTGTTTTGTAAGTTAGAAAACAGAGAAAGATTTATCCGTCCCAGGCATCTAGAAAGAGATTGCTTCTGAAATTGAGCACTTATTTTAGGGCTAAATATTTTGGTAGCTAAGCCCAAAAGGACTTTTTTTATGTGACACAGAATTTGTCTGATCAAGGAATGCATGAAAATGCCGGTAGAGAGAAACTTGGAACCACCTTCCAGGAGGAATGCACATAAATCCTGATGAAAGAGACGGGGTTAACATAACAGGTAATGTCTGACTGTTGCCGTGGGGAGGAAATAAAAATATTTTCCAGCATTGCTTATACTTCCCTCTGATAAGTGCTGAGGAGATAGTGTGATACCGCCACTGCATGAGGACAACGCACACAATTTACAAATGTGTTTATGAGCTCCAAGAAAAATGTTTATGAAAAGTCTGACTCTACCCACAGACGAGCTGTGGGAAACTAGGGGAATGAGCAGTCAACGCAGACAACCTCTCAAAAAAAAAAAAAAAAAAAAATTGAATGCCCCAGGTGAGTAATTTTTAGAGGGAATGCTATATACATTGCAGGAAGAATGTTCTGGAAATTGGCCAAATGGGAAGCAAGCTTCCTCTTCTCGACTCCATGTGAATAAAGCCGGGCAGTTAGAGCTCTCAAAGCCTTGTCAGTTTGTCCCCTGGACTCTGCCTCTCCCAGGCAGAGCCCATGGCTTTGCTGTCATCCGTGTGGGGGATCTGGGCCTCGGTGAGGGAAGCCCAAGTTCCCCCAGACAAGAGGGGTGGGGCTGGGGCGGTTCCGAAAGGGGGAACCTCAAGGTGCGTCCAAGCAGGACTTGGCACTCTGTGCGGCTTTGGGCAACTTCTTTCACCGTCCTCTCCTTCAGCGTCCTCAGAAGTGACATGTGTCGGGGTAACAAGGCCGCGACAGGCGTGGTGGTTAAATGAGGGAGAGATGGAAAGCTTCCAGTCAGTGCCGACACCCCACGGACAGCCCGCCTGTCTCGGGCCTTGCGTAAGAAGAGACACGCCAACCGCAGAAGCCTGGGGCGCTCACACTCACCCGTGCAACATGGCCTTGCAGAGGCCATTTCCAAAGAGGAGCACGAAAAATCACACAGGTTTTGAGAAATAAGCCACCCCTTGGTTTATTAGTGAGAGATTTGGGCCACTGGAGGGAGGAGCATTCTTGAGTCTCGGTTGGTTGGGTGCTGGGCGTACTCCGTAAGGACCCTGATGGCGATGCCAGGGGGCGAGACTCGCAGACAGGCCCCCGGAGCCGTGAGAGGACCCCCACTCGAACGGGACTCACAGCGAGCCCCTTCTCAGAGCCCAGAGATGCCACACCTGCCCCCACTCCAGGACAGAGGGACACGTGGCATCTGGAGACAGTCAACCCTCCAGGCCAATCCAGGCTTGTTCTCAGAAACGATAGACTCCGGTCGGAATGGGTGAAGCCGGAGGCTGGCAGTGCACCTGTCATTCACTTCTAGCTGGAGAGGTTAAGAGTGGGTGGAAACGGGAGGAAAATGAGACCAGAAAGTGAATTCTCCCCTGACGAGACGGAGAAGAAAGATGGGCGCGGGAGAGATTTATTTCCCCGAGTAAACATCACCTGGAGTATTTTTCTTATAGGTCATATTCATTTACCGGTGCTGAGAAAATCATTCCCTGTCATCGTCCCCACACCATAAGTCACTTGCAGAATTTCTTTATCAAGACCAGATAAGGATCAGGAAAAATGAGCCGGACAGAACACAAGATTCTTTGCCTCCTAAATCTGGGACGTCGTCATCTTCCTATGAACGGCTTAAATTGCTCGGCTAATGAGCTCATTCTTAATTTCCTACAACAATGGCAGTTTCCACCAGCTTTTTATCAGACCTGAGCTGGGACTCATCACAAGATGGCGAAGGACCTCTTGCCCTATTTATTATTGTCTGCGTCAGCACCGCAGATTTATTTATTGCTCTTAAAGGCATCACTGTTTTTGTACCTTCTCTGGGAGAAAGTGGGATGAGAGCCGGGAAACATTCCTCCCAGAAATGCCTCAGCCAGACACCTCACAGCCCGCTTTTCTCCACCTCCGCCGATGCCCGTTAAACCCCAGTAACCCCAGACTCCCCACCCACATCAGTACCCGCCGTAGCAAAGAGCTCTCAGCCTCTCCTTCAAGTGTTCTAGTTCAAAATATATTTTTCACGGCCTCTCTTGATTTTTATACTCAAGTTGTCTTATTAAAAGAAAAAATAATGAATAGTGAATGATGAAGGCAGTAGGGACGAGAGAACACCCATGGAAAGGAACTCTTCAGCGGCCTGAGATCGAAACCCTTTCTTGATCTTTGCCTCCTACCTTGAGCAGGCTGGCAGAAGGGGTCCACCATTCATGGACCTAAGATGTCCCAAAATTCTACAGATCAAAACAATAAAATCTTGTCGAGGTGGCATCTCCTATTAGTTGTTGCGCTCAGAGGGTAAACACAAAATTCATGATTTGCACTCTGGGTGACCTCTTGTCTGCACGGCTGAGGACCCCCTAGCTGCTGGGGCTTTTTCCTGGGGCTTCTCGTCCAAGGACAGAGGAAAAGATCTAGACTAGCTCTTCATTATTCGATGGAAAAGGATACATCCTCATCTACATCCAGTTGTCGGAACCATGGCGTGAGAGAGACTCTCTCCCATTACCCCCGGACAGCCCAGCCCCACCATCAGTGTTTACACTCCGTGCCCTGTTCTGTTTCAAGGTGGCGTTCATGGTGATCTTCTCTCGTCTGCTGAGCTGTCAGAGCATTCAGTGAAGAATGGTGTGTTCTGCTCCGTGATGAAACCATGAGTTTCATCCAATTAACCTTTATCCTGATTGTTATGTTAATTTGAGCAGTCCCTGACTATTAGGAAAAAGAGCCTCCCCTCACTTCTGTCAACACAGCCCATTATTCCTTTAAAGACTGGCCTGACTGAGCTCTCAGAAGCCCTCCCTGAATTATTCTGCCCACCTTCGCCTTTAAACATCCTTTTATACATCCTTCACCCCACCTCACGTCCAACTTGCTTAGACCAATAATTCACAATTTGGATATTCCTCCCAATCACCTAAGGGCCTGGGAAGTCTCTGTACAAAGGCACCTTGATCCAAGTTCAGGGATTTGGATTGGTGTGGGCAGGGAGGTGGCCCAAGCACCTGCATTCTTAAAACCTTCCGGGAAATGCCATCATTTGGCAAGGATAACACGCCCCCCCCCCCCCCCATGACTGTGTGCGCTACACACACGGAGCACCACCTATGGGAATTCTGACTCGCTTGGTCTGGGTGGGACCTGTGCATGAGACTCCCCAAGTCTTCCCAGGTGATCCTGCTGGAGAGGGTGGTGGAGAGGCACTGACCTGGACCTCGTCTGTTGTGCTACCGAGGGTTAAGGGAGCATAATGATGTCATAAGTCGGCATGCTTCCCTCTTCCTGAGAAGGTTGGAGTCTTCGAGACTGCAAGTCTGGAAGCTGTAAGATGTGAATGGCCTTGCCCCTCTCCCTCCTGGATTCCATGGCTGGGCCTGAAGAGTAAGTTAACAGAAGACAGAGTGAGGAGAGAAAAGCAGACAGGAGCTTAATAACACACACACACACACACACACACACACACGGGAGCATTTAATGGTGAGTAACCAAACCAATGATTAGAACTCAGTCCCATATAAAACCTTAGCAATAGAACAACACATCTGTGGAGAAGTGACAAGGCACATGGAGAGGGTTTTGAGTCTAGGGAGGCAAACTGTGGGCAGGCCAGGGCATGAGGGAGTGGAAGGCAGGTGGTTGGTAAGGTCTGGTGTGTAGACCCCTCTGGTGCTGTCTCTGGTGCTGATCACAGTCTGGCGTTGTCTCCGGTGATTGACTTCTGTCCTTCCTGGTTCAGAGGGGAGGGGGACGTCTTCGCAAACGGATGTCCTGCTTCTAGGCAGACAGAGAGAGGGCAGGGAGCTTTTCTTGCATCTGCTTCTTCTCAGTTGTCTTCACATCAAAACAATCCTTATGCCGAAGTGGTGTATTTCGGTCTAGTATGTCCTGCTGCCCTACAGGGGCACTTTCACTGCTCAGTCTTTTCCCCCACAAAATCCCAGCACTGTCTACAGTGGACTCTCCATTCCCACCTGACATTCATCTCCCCAAGGCCAGATCCAGGTGTCATGGGGTCTTGTGCTTTATTGAAATTGGAGGGGGGGTCCTCTCTAAGAAAGAGAATCCCACACCATAGATGGAAATTCAGATTTAAGGGCTCTGCTGGGGCACTGAATCCCAGGCTTCCTTAGGTCCATGGTAAATGCAGATCTGCCGCCCTTCAAGAGGGTTTGCCGATATTTCTAACAGCCTTTGGCCGTGTCTGCAGATAGTCCTCCCTATTTTGATATTTCTACTGCGTTAGGACCAGGGCCATCTTCCCTACGTTAGGGACTGTTCTCAATCCTGGCATCGCACTAGGAACTATTTCTTCCCATGTCACAAGCAGAGGAAAGCTCAAGAGAAAAGGTCATTTTTTCCCCCAGAAGATGCACCCAGCTCGGTGAAGGCATCAGCCTTAATATATGGAATGCATCTTGCCAAGACCGTGACAATCATTAGAAATGGGCCTTTGGTGTCATTACCCCAGAGTCATCCTGATGAAGTATGTGTCCTCTGAGTAGACAGAAAACATTAGAGCGCCCTGAGCTGAATTGGTCAGCCGAAAATACCGGAGTGCTTTATCCTTGGAAGGAAATTAAGCCATTTATTGGAGGACAGAAGTTCAGTATAATAGTTAAAGCAATCTGACATTTCCATAAATTAATAAAATATGTATGGTTGGCATAATTCAATGTATAAGAGCATTGATCTCTCCTCACCGAAGTCCAGAAGGAGGAGTCCAGGCATTGGGAAGAGACAGGACCTTGGGACCGATAATATTAGATCAGTGTCAAGGACCGGCGAGTTCGCCTGATCGGGAGCTCTCACACACACACGAGCTCGCTTACTCACCCAGCCACACGTGCTCACACTCACTCCCTCCTGCACATGCTTGCACACACACACAGAGCTTAGATCTGAGCTAACTCTGGTTCTCTCTTGGGACCCTCTCCTTCCAGACCTGTGAGCTCCCGAAGACAGGTGCCATTTGTCTGAATGGATCCTCTGGCTCCCAGCCCTGACCCCGGAACCTGAAGCAGAAACGGCGCCCAGGAGGTATCTACCACAGAAACGAATGAGTACCATGAGTGACCGAGGGTGCTCTACTTTGTAGCGTCCTCTATCCTGATACCCTCAAAGACTCAAGGTTACTAACCATTGGCGAGTGAGGTTGTAATCTGTATGACCATTTACTTACCACGATGACCCACGCAGGGACACAGACCGCTGTTCCTGGGGAGGCCCACTGGTTCTAAGTGGTGGTTCCAGGTCCCTGTGGCACTAACCATGGGTCCTTGTGTAGCACCTGAGAACTCCCTAGATCTATTCTTTTACCTACAAACTAGGGATGATAATGGTTCCCACCTTATAGAAATGAAATGAGACAATATCTTTAAAACACTCGGTGCAGTGCCTTTTCATGATCAACGTCCAGGAAAGGCCAGACAGTACTGTTTCTGTTCTTGTAAAAAAGAGTCGAGGCCACGTTACCATATTATTTCAAGACATTTTGCCTTTTCTTCATTCCTGTCCCTAGAGTTTGCACACAACCTTTTTTTTTTCTTGCAGTGACTAGAGTTATAGTGAGGGTAATAATAGTGTGATTATATCCTCAATTCACGTGGAAGAAGAAACAAGTAAACATAAGACTCTCCAGGGAGAGGCATGTGTGGTGACTAAAAGCAAAATGGTACCTTCAAACCCAGCCAGAGTGAAATAGATCATAGTGATGTCTTAAACTAGCCCACAGGCAAATTATCCCCTGATTCTTCTCCGCTGTTTAATTAGGGTAAGACAGCCAACGCGGTCCGGTGCAAACTAACCATTTTAATGAGCGATCACAACAAAATTAATGATGCTGACAGGTAGCAAAGTATCTACATTTGTTTTTCTTGGGTGTAGACACAATTGGATGTTGAATTAGGTCAAGGGCCCGAGTTGGCAGGGGCAGCAAGTGCCATGCTTGCTCAGGATGCTAACCAGCCTGGCCTCTTGGAGCTGCCCTAAAGCCACTGTGCCGGTGTCTGCTGGCTTCCAGTCCCCCCCATGCTCAGGAGGCTTGCAAGGGCCCCCTCCCAATGACCGCCCTATACTGCAATGGATGTGCCTGGGGTGAGAGGATTTTTACTTCTGCTCAGTGACCCCCGACCTTCTCCCACTGCCGAGAACAAGGGAGAACTCAAGCTTTATACGGTCGATGAAGCAGGTGACTTCTAGAGTCCCGAGAGTCCATGACCTACAAAAGTATGTCTGCCACCATGTGGAGACCCGCGGTAACCCGCTCTCAGGAGACCCGGGGTAGGGAGAGGAAAGCTTCCAGGCAAGTTTGAGCAGAAAACAGCGGGCTGGAGGACCCCTCACTGTTTTGGCTTCAAGGACAGAACTGACTTCTGTCGTCAGGTTGTGCCACGGATGTGGGAAGGCCCAGGTTTTCCCCTCATCCCCGTGCCAGCCGTTTTCCTGGGTGGTGTTTCCCAAAACATGGGACTTGGCCCGGGGCGGTGTTTGAGGGACAGTCAATGGGGGGCGCCCAGAGTGTCGGAGAACACAGAGCCATGTCATAAGGACACTCGTCCTCTCCGCTCGACTTTCCTGATGACGGCAGCCAGGGCACCGGCTGGGGCTCGCTTCCTGTACCGTCCTGTACGCCCCTCTGAACAGAGTCGGCAGTCAGAAGAACCCAGAACACAATTCTTTTTTTTATTTTTACAGCTCATTTTACTTAATTCTATTTAAATTTGCAATATCATTTCTTTTCAAAGGCATTCATTTAGATAGAATTGATCCAAAGGCAACAAAAACTACCCAACAGCACGTGTGGACTGGGAGACACAGGCCTGGCAGTGGCTCTGGCCCCGACTCCACGTTGCCTTTCACGGTGCAGACTGCTGAGCGGCCGTGGAAGGGCCGTGGGTGAGTGTGGTCAGCAGGGCTCCAACCCCAGTGCTCCTCCTGTCTCCTGCACATCGGGCTTTTTTGCAAATCTCCCCAAAGAAGGGTTTTCTGTGCTGCCCTGCATTTACATATCTGTCCCTAGCATGTGGGACAGGTTGAGTAAGCGGGGTGTCCACAGGACCCTGCTTTCTGGGCACGAGGACGGGTTGTAGGAACTTGGGTCTGAGGAGCTTCTCTGGAAGAAGAGAGCTCAGCATGAATACTGCTGGGGATGTGAGACAAAGGCTGCCTGGGAGCTGGTCTGCTCTGGTCTGCAAACAGCACAGGGTCCAGTAGGAAGCAGTGAGTCAGAGCAGGCTGCACTGACCTCTGTCTGACACCCAAGGTCACATGATACATGACTCTGGACTTGGGCGGTCCCCGCTTCAGCATGACTGTCCTCACCGACAAGAGTGGAGGAAGCTGTCCCCCATGCAGTGGCATTGGCCGATGGCGTTTAATGCAAGGGGACCAGCAGCACTTACTGGGTGCACGGAGAGCCGTGATGACTTCTGCGGTCAGAGAGTTGAAGGTGTCCATCTTCTTGACTCTTCTCCTCCTTGATGGGCATCAGTTCCAAGAGCTCTGCCACCGGGCGTGATTTCCAACCGCCAGGCAAGACTTCCACCTCCTGCCCACCGGTGTCTCTCTAGGGGAAGCCCGGCCACCGCGGTGGCTTCTGCCTTGTGTGTTCCATGGCAGGTCCCTGCCGTTGCGTGTTCTCCGTTGTGTGTGTTTAGTGGCGTCTGTGTTCGTTCAATCCGTTGTCATCGCCTGCTGTTTGGAGCCGACTAAGACAGCGGTGTCTCTCCGTTTCTATAAATACTTAAACCGCTGGTACTTGGTGATCACCTTGGTATAAAATTAGGAGGAATAAGATGATGTTATCTCACCACGGTCATCGGAAAGCCAGCGGCATCTTTAGTGCCGCGGTGCTTCTTGCCTCCAGAGCATGAGATGTGGGCAAGCACATCGGAATGTCCACCAGAGCTTTCTCTTCTGTTTTGTCTCACGCCAAATAAATCACTGGGACTCTTGAGGCTCTGGCGCAGGCCACTCCGTATCTTCGCTGCCCTGACACGTCTGACCAAACCTGGGATCACATCCGTGTGTGTCCATGTGGCCACACGGGCTTCCTCATGTCGGCCCTGCTGACCACAACTTTACAGGTTGGATTTGCTCAGTGAACAACCCGGCAGACGGCAGCCTTCTTAAAAATGGCTGTGACCGCTTGCCAGGTGGTCAGAGTCTGTTTCTGGCTAAGCAGAAATACAGAATTTTTTTTTTCTTTACAAAAGTCCGGCCCAGACCCCTGGGTGGGGTGTGGCAAATCACCCTCTTCTGGGCTAGCATCTTCCCAAGACAGACGTCACTGAATGATCCCAGCGCTCTTTCCCCCCAGTCAAGAATTGGACCCCACGGTCTTCCCCAATTCCACAGCACGGTAGTCACCACCAGGTAACGGGATTCATAATGAAATCTGCTTGCGGTCCTAGACCTTAACCATGTTTCTTTAATTGAATCACCTCTCATCTTCCTATAAAGGAGAGCTCCTTCTACACCTAGTTGGAGGGTCCTTGTAACTTTGCCATCTATATTTTCATTAACTCCCCACAAGCTTTGCTGCCGTTTGAAATCTCGCTGGTGAGTCTGGCTGGCACTGGGACCGGCATCTTGCCAATGCCAATGCCTGCTTGCCCACGACGGAGCTTCCAGGCAAAGGGGTCACCTGCTCAAGGTCACAGACATTCACAGAAGAGCTTCTCAATCTGTACCTGCTACTTTTCCGAACACGGGCTTTTCACAGTCACCAAACTCACACACCGTTTCTCACTAGTCTGAAGGGAGTCCGTCGGCTTACAGAAGACACCCAATAGGAGGTGCTTCCGGGTGTCTGGGGGTTACCTGCCCCTTATCTCCCCGTGAACTCTTGCACCCACCGCAGGACCTTGAACCTGGCAGGCTCAGCCCGGCTCATGAGCGTTTATGGTCTCCTGCCCCTGTTGGAAGAGTTCGTGTTTCAATGTCATTGCCCAGAACCAGGATTTACACAAAT
Source organism: Mustela nigripes (assembly GCF_022355385.1). Lineage (NCBI taxonomy): Eukaryota > Metazoa > Chordata > Mammalia > Carnivora > Mustelidae > Mustela > Mustela nigripes. The sequence goes on from NC_081570.1 coordinate 2,990,910, forward strand.
GGTGTCGCTCCTTCTTTCCTGAAGCACAAACCGTGGGGATGGTGCCCTCCTGCTGTCCCGTCAGCATCCACTCTCCAGCAGTGGCAGGGGCAGGGGCCTCGTGGGGCACCATCAGAGATGCTCTGTGTGGTCGGCAGCTGGGCCCTGGACTCCCTGCTGGGCTGTGAAGGGGCCACCCATGAGGCTGCGGTGGGTCTGCAGGAGCGCACGATCCGGGGGCGGCTGGACGTCCCAAGGCGGACCCCACCCACCCGCCTTCCGAGGATGCCGAGTGAACCACTAGTGGTCCCATGACCTTCAACCTGTGCTTGTCTCAGTCAGCTTAGGCCGCCATGACAAAGTACCCCAGATTGGGCGGTTCAAACAGCAGCCACTGATTTCTCAGAGTCCTGGAGGCTGGAAGTCCCCCAATCCAGAGGCCAGTGTTCCGCGTCCGGTGAGAAAGCGCTTCTCCCTGGCTTGCGCATGGTCCCCGTCTCCCTAGGTCCTCACACGGTGGACGCCGCAAGTTTTGGCATCTCTTCCTAGTCTCCCAAGGGCACCAGTCCCATCGTAGGGCCCCACCCTCATGACCTCCTTGAACACCAACCGCCTCTAAAGGTCCTGCTTCCAAATACTATTATGTTGAAGGTTTGGGCCTCCACACAGGGACCGGGAGGACACAGCATCCAGTCCGTCACAGGGCTCCGTCGACGCCCTCCGGACGCTGCAGGCTTCATGGAGCAAAGATCAGGGAGGTCCGTTCACTAAACCCGCCCGTGGGCGCAGTGGGAGCACCGCCCAGGACCTGGGAGTTTTAAAATCCCTGCAGGTGCTTCTCGTGCAGAAAGGTTGCTAGCCACCGGGTAGCTGCCCTGTTCATGCACCTGCATTCACGACCCCGAGTAGCTGCCCTGTTCACGACCCTCCTGGGGGGGGTCGGCGTCTGCTGGCTGTAGGAGAAGCATGATGCCAGAGGACAGTATTGAGCACTCCTCTACGCCGGATGCCAGGCAAAGCATTTTCACACGTTATCAGTGTTAATGCTCCCAGTAGCTCTTAGACGGAGAGGTCAATGCTTCTCCCTTTTCAAGATGAGGTGAGAAGCCCCGGGGCACAGGGCTCGCCAACGATCCACCCCGGCTCCCTTCGCTGTGAGCTGGTCTCCAGCCATTCGTCATCCAGCTTCTCCCAGACAAACGCAGAGGCTCCAGAGGAGAAGGAAGGGTTCCACTGAGGACATGGGGAGTTTGGGAAGCTGGGAGGTGACTGGTAAGCTTCTGGTCACTCTCTATCGGCTTTGAAAGGGGAGGCTTAGGGGGTGTGCTGAGCGACCCACATGGTCACTGAGCCCTCTACTGGCTTGCCCTCGCTTGGCCCGCACCGGGAGTGGAGGCGGGAGACCCGTTCTGCATCCCTCGGCCCAGGGGCTTGGAAGGCACAGCTCTGAGAGCCGGTACATCTGCCAACTCGGGCAGTAGCTGCTGGCACCTGCCGGGCTGAGCACCGCTTGCTCCGTGAGGCAAAGCCACTTGGCCCGGGCGGCTGCGCCCTGCAGGACGAGGCCGGCCCCTTTCTGGGAAGCACAGAGGCTTGTTCCTGTGAACCAATGGCCAAGCTGGTACGCGGGGAGTTTCCACTCCATTTCCCTGCATTATCCTCGCTCTGTGGATAAACAAAAAAGCAATAATAGCTCTTGTGGTGTTTTAATTGGCATTGGCTGTGTTTTAATTAGCAAAAGAACCAGCAGGAGGAAGGTCAGAGGGAGCTTTCCCTTACTGCCACCTTCTCCCAGAATGCGGCCTCCCGGGGACAGGGCGGCAGCTGTCCCCGAGCCACGCCCCACCCCCACCCCCAGTCAGATCATTCATTCACAATCAGCGTCTCCTCCGGAAGCTGAGTCAGGGCCCAGGTTAACGTCTTGGGTTCAGGAAAATCGTATGTGTTCGTTAGATGCACACAGATGTTCGTTAGATGCTGCTAGCATCGTCCAAGAGTCCTGGGAAGGGTGATTCTCAGCTTTAAAAGCAAGTGTGTCTTAGAGGGAGAGGCAGGCAGAGGGCGTGGAGGGACAGCGCGGCTCGCATCCCAACCCTGCCCCAGTGGTTGAGATCGAGGACAAACCGCCCCCCTCGCTGCAGAACCCCCAACCTGAGGCCCTCAGGCTAGAGTCACAGAGGCAGGGAGGGGAGGGACCAATGATCAGAATCTGGGGTGGGGATCGGGAAGATCCTTGTCCTTTGAAAAAGCTCATTTGTGGGTGCCTGAGGGGCTCAGTCTGTTAAGCCTCTGCCTCCAGCTCAGGTCAGGATCCCAGGGTCCTGGGATCATGTCAGTGGGGAGCCTGCTTCTCCCTGTCCCTCTGACGCTCCCCCTGTTTGTGTGCTCATGCTGTCTCTCTCTCTGTCAAAAAAATAAATGAAATCTTAAAAAAAAAAAGCAGAAACGGTGGAAGTTTTCCAACAGAAGGAAACTTCTGGGGAGGAAAAGGGAATCCAACACTTCCACAGATGTACTTTATGCCCGTTTGAAAATATTTTTGAATGGTGTCCAAAGAGGCCAAGACGCACTTACGTGCAGCCACCAGCCGTGAGGTTAAGGAAACAGAAAAGCCTGGGAAGCTCCCTACTTCCAGGACGGGCTTTATTCCGGAGAAGACCGACCCGTTGAGATAAAAACCAGACGGGGGTATGACCTGCAATAACACTCGGAGCGTTTGCAGCACCTTCTAGCGACGTCCCCACGTTCTTAAAGCACCCACGCGGGGGAAGCCGGTGCCCAGTGCTGCCGTCCACAGCCAGGCAGGACGTTGACCGAGCAGACATGCATCTAGCTGTGTCCTCCGTCCAGACGGTGCCTGAGACGTCCCTCAGGTCTGGTATGAGAGTTGACCCCCGCCAGCTCTGCCCTCACCTCGCCCCCTCCCTGTCAGCTTCCACACCGCTAAAGTGTTGTTTTATTTCTATTTTTCCAAACATGAACTGAAGCACCCCACTCCCTGCTTAGAACCCTATCCTGGCCTCGCACTGCCCCGAGAACCACCCCAGCCTCCTCACCTGGGCCTCCTGGGTGTCCCTGCCCCCCCGCCCACTGCTCAGGACCCCAGTTCTGCCGGCTTGGAGCTGGACTCCAACCATTCTTTCCAGAGATTCGAGTCCAAAGTGCAGGGTGGGCTACGGCTCCTCGTGGGGGAGGAGGGAAGGACATCCACTGAGCTGGGGATGACTGCAGGGGATGGTTGCCCAGACCAGGGACGTCCGCCTGGGTCTGGAGATGGGCAGAGTGTCTAAAAGCAGAACCAGGAAGGGCGTTCCAGCTGGATCAGCAGGAGCGAGGCCCAGAGGCCAGACGGAGGTCCTGGGGGGGGGGGTCCCATCCCCCAGGAGTAAAGGACAAATGTCAAGAGAGCAGCCCAGCTAGGAGACCGAGGAGCTTGCACTGTGCACCCCGCCTGCACGGAGGCCCCCAACGCTGCAGCTGACCCGACAGACACGGAGGCGAGACCACACGGTGGAGGGGAGTCACCTTCTGTCACACACGCCCCCTCTCCCATCACTGTATCTAAAGGAGCCTTCCTTCGCCTCTCGAACTCACCCCACTGTGGCTTGCGCCGGGTGTGTGCGTGAGAGGGACAGGAGAGGGCGGGGGGGGGGGGGGCTCCAGAGGCGGTGGGGGCACATTCCGGGCTGGGGGGACTTGTGACCCATGACCTTATCCAGGGCTGCTGTTTTTGCTGCTGGGGATTTGCCTCCCAACCTCGCCCTATCTTCTCCCCAAGATATCCTATTTCCAAAGCTATCTCATTTGTTTTTTGACAATGCCTTTGCTTTCCAGTGTTCCTTAAAACGTGGCTCCTGGCGTGGGGCCCATTCTGAGCTGGGCATCAGCGGCAAACTTTCCTGCTTCGTTTGGAAGACTGCGTACCTCTACCTTGAACAGGGTGAACCCCGTCTTCCAGACGCCCCCACGTGCGTTAACATCTCAACCCTGAGACAGGATTTTACTGACCGCCGTCAAACATCCCATATTTTCCTATCGATTCCGTTTAGATTCCCTCCTCCCCTCGTCCCTCCCTCGTTCCCCAGACATCAGGCTGCCAGGCTGTCTTCCGAGAGCTAATGGTGGATCAGGGACACGTGTGGGAACCCCTGCATGTGGGGTGCACGACCCAGCAGGAGCATCTGAGGTCCTGACTCTGTCCCTGCCCCCCTCTCCCGCCATAGCTCCCGTCATCTGGCAATGAGCTCGCCAAAGAGCTCCAAAGTCATGCACGAAAGCTTGTGGAGGACGGGCCTGAACACTAGCAATCGTCAAGCCAAGCCAGAGAACTGTCCTGCAGGCTGAGAGCTCCCTGCTCTCCACACCTGGGCTCTCTTCCAGGATCACCTGCTCTCCAGTCGCCTGACATGCTCTGCTCCTGTTTAGAGCGTCCTCGGCATTCATCTCATCCTCTGCCGGCCCCGCACCAGATGGGAAGGCTGCCCACCCTGCCCGCCGCCGTCTGTGTGACCAGGGACCAGCCGGTCGGCTTCTCCTCTCCTCACTGAGCTCCTCTAGAACCTAAGAAAACGTGTCCTTCGTTCGGGGTGTGGTAAAGGGACCGAAGGCCTCTGCTGGAGCTGTTGGCTGGGAGGTCCTCCCCCTGGCTAACGTCCGGTCGTCCTCAGCTCATCCGACCTCCCCTTACAGCCCGTCCCCCCCGCCCGCCCGGCATCAGATAGGTAGGTGTGTGCACTTTCCTCCTGCCTGTCTCTCTCCTTTTAGACCATCAGTCCTGGGAACACAAGGCCCACATTTGCGTCCCAATCACCCAATCTTCTGGCGCTTGCTGTAGGCAGAATAGTGCTGTTGAGGAGATGGGGAATGCATGGCTGAATTACGGATCGGACGCACTCCTGTATGGTTTGTGCCTTCATTTCTGGAAAATGTTAGAAAATAAGGTTCGGAGTCAGTAATGCAAGACGAAAATCAGAGCTGGCTATTTGCACCTGGCAGCTTTGCCAAGCTCATAACCCATCAGAGGTGTAAAAGCTAAGTGCATCGGGTTGGGTAAGTCGGCCAAACAAACGCAAACCAGGACCGACGGCGCCGTCGGCGGAGAAATAACAGGGTTCCTTCTGAGCCACCTTAGGACCGAATGCGTACGAAAGGCCTGGCTTGCCAAAACGACTGCAACCAAATTTTGCACACAGTCCAGAAACCAGGAACTTTTCTGACTCAGGGAGAGTCCAGACATCCATGAGCGAGCCCATGCAAAGGATTTCGAAACACCAAGCAGAATCGGGACTTTTAGATGCCTTCTGTACGCAAGAGGAGTTCCAAGATATTGCTTGCTGTCCTCCGACTGCCTTTCTGATGAGCAACAAAATGTTTGATTTTCTTCTAATAGATTTGTCATTTTACTTCAAGTGTCCAGTACTATTGACCCATGGAACCTCAATTTCAAAGCCATTAAAATCTAATTTTCCACACTGTGCCCCCAAGAGATTGACTAACTTTCAAAGAATAATTCATTTTCTTTAAGAAAAAAAATGCATATCTCTCTATATGTTTTATTTTTATTCCTTAAATAAGTCAAGGGATGTCGCTGTCAGCTCCTCTGCTATTGCCCTCTCGATGTCTTTCTTGCAACAGAAAATAAGTGCTCCTCTGACAAAGCAAGACTTGGTCACCATGGAGGGAAGGCTGCATTTATGTGGAGAAGTGCCGCCTACTGATAGATCATAAAGGACCCACTGTCATATTCCACCGCTGGGAAAGCAGGGCAGAAGCCTCAAGGTTATTTGTTGTTGTTGTTTTTTAATTTTATTTATGTATTTATATGAGAGAGAGAGAGAGAGAGAGAGACGGCACTAACCGGGGAGAGGAGCAGAGAGAGGGAGAAGCAGGCTCCCCACTGGGCAGGGAGCTCAATGTGGGGCTCGATCCCAGGACCCCGGGATCGTGACCTGAGCCAAGGGTAGATGCCTAACTGACTGAGCCGCCCAGGTGCCCCTCAAGGTTATTTGTTTTGGAAAATACCAGATGTGTCAAACTGAGCAGAAAAAGTCTTCCAAAGGAAAATTATCTTCCTCAAAATTCAAGGGAGTCCAAGAATTTAAAGTTTAATCTTTCTCAACTGTTAAACTGAGCCTCTCCCTTTAAAACTCTGGAATCGGGACGCCGAATGAGAAGTCACGCAAGCGGGTGTCCACAGACCCGTGTGCAGAAATCTCAGATCAATGGATGATAATCCAGGGTGACTTATGCGGGAACCACTAAACTTACTCCTTCACGACAGTGCAACAGGGGGTCCTGGAAACAAAAAAGGACATGAATGGACACATTGTGGCAAATCAAGCAAGGTTTGGAGTGGAGCTCCTAGTATTGTATCACTGACAACTTCCCGGCTGGGGTAAGGGTAGCACGGTTACATAAGACGTTAGCATGCAGGGCAGTGGGGTGGAGGGTCTGAGTGAAGGCTCTGGACAACTTTTGCAAATTTTCTGTAAGTCAAAAGCTATTTCATAGCAAACACTTACAAGGAATGTGTGCTCCCTGCGTTCAGAAAGGTTGGAAAGACAGAGAACAAACCACCCTCATAATCATATGGGGTAAGAGAGCCAGTGAGAGCTTCCTTCTAAAAGTCCTTTGGTGGGGTGTCTTCAAGCCTATGCAAGGAATGTTGGAGTTGTACCCCCGAAGCACTGTCCCCTGAGAGCCATGGTTTTTACCTAACCAGGCTCCCGCGTGCACCCTGATCCCTGGGAAGTGTCTGCAGCCGCCTGTGAACAGGTGCAGCGGGTCACACCAGAGTTCCGCGTCGCTGATCGCAAGGTGACGGGCTCAGAGTCAACGCCCAAGAAGTTCTCATGAGGTTGAGTCCCACGGGACTAACACACCAGCTGAACACACCGGCCATGGGATTTACAGAAGCATGTTTCACAAGGACAGACCTCCAACCTAAAGAGGGTGCTTGGGTTGGTCCTGAAACACTGATTTCATAAAGAAGGGTTGTTTCGTGTGACCATGGAGACGATCTGAGTGGAGACGGCACATTCAGAATCTATGTCTGGGGGTCTAGACGGGAGGTGATGTGAGCAGCAAACATTTCACAAAAACCCTGGCATGCCCAGGTGGCTTGGAAACAGGGCCGTCTAGTCCGGGGGTCACAAGTAGCCCTGGGATGACCACCAACTTCCCCCACTCCCCAAGGGGTGAGGTTTTCTCTTGCTCCTTCATTCTATGTGAAACCAAACAAGTCTAAGTGTTGTCTGAGCTCTGCAAGCTGGGCCCTTCCTGCAGCTCCACCGGCTCAGGAGGGGACCCAGTGAGGGGCTCCAGCACCGGCGCACGGGCTCTGCCTTGCCCTAGCTGTGCAGTGGGCGGGTGAGCCCCCACTCTGCGCCCCCTCCTGTCCGGCTTGAGTCGGAGCGACTCTGCTCCACTTGACCACGTCAGGGTTGATGCAGGGATGCTCCGAGCCCCTCCCCCCACTGGAACACGGGGCCAAGGAGGAGAGCTCTGTGCATGTCGGGGGTCCTTCCTATTTGCGACGCCGGTACAACCAGCAGGGTGTTGCTGCCCAGCCGGCTCTGGGGCAGAGGTTGGAATAGGAGGAAAACCAAGCTGAGACTACCCTTTGATGCCCCGTTTCTACACCCAAGGAGATGGGCCGCGGGGACTCTGCAGGGGAAAGGCACCGAGAGAAACCAAAGTGGCAGGGCTGGGAAACGGAAAACCCTGCAGGAACAGACGGAAAGAGTTTCGATCCGTAAGCCAGAGAGGCAGGTGCAGCTGGGCTCAGAAGGAAGCCTCCGCAGCCCCGCAGCCCCCTCCGCCACCCTTCTGTCTGCCACCCACACACGCAGCCCTCTGCGCGCTGGCGGAGTTTGTCCTGCGAACGCGGAGGGCGGCGGCATCGTCTGAGAGTCCTAACCCTCCCTCTCATGCTGACTTCGGGAGTCTTGAACGAATAAGACCTAAGAATAAGACAACTTAGAACCAAGATGTGGAAAAGTACTTTGAAATTGCTTATGGATGCTTCTGGAAGGTGATTTCAGCAAATAGGAAACGCCTGTGTTCTGCAGCAGGGTCTTTGTCTCAGGCCTGGGGATGTGCTCCTTCGAATCCTGGCGGGCGGTAGCTTGGTGTCGGCTGTCCGTCCGGCACGGGGCGGGGTGTCTTCCACAAGTCCCTCGTCGAACCCCCACAGAGTCCCCAGGGACAGGTGTGAGAGACATCCTCATGGCATAGATGCGAACACGGAGGTTTAGTGGGATGGAAGCAGCTTGCTCAAGGTCACACACCTCAAGCCTGAGGACTTGGCGCCGTCCGGGGAGTCGAGGCAACAGGGGACCTGCTCCTCCACGAGGTGACGCTTGTGGCATCTGTCTTGCTGCACACAGAAAACACTCGGGAAACTCAGTGAACGCTCTTGGATGCGGAGTGCGCGGCTGGACTCCGAGCTGGAGGGCTCTCACGGTCACGGTGCCGCGACCAGCGTCCCGGTGAGCTGCCTTTGATTGCGTCTCGTGTGGGGACTCGGGAGGAACAGGAAAGTGAGCCCCGGGTCTCCGCTTCCTCTAGCTGCGCGTTTAGAAATGTGCATCACGCCGAGTCTGCAGGCTCACGTCTCTGACAAAGTTGAAAATTTAAATTCTCATTAGGCAGAAGAGTCTGTTCCACACTTATTTCATCTGGGTAAGAAGTGCTAGAGGGAGCGCAATCAGCCGGAATTGGCTTAAGTGTCTTCGGAGCCGCACGCTGGGGGAAGCAGCTGCAGCCGGGACGGTCTTCTGCCTCCAGTTCCCTTGCTCAAGGCCATCTGTTTCCCTACAAAGACATGTGTCCCTACATCATTCTATATATACCTCCTCTCTGCCGCTCGCTAGCTCTCTCTCTCTCTCTCTCACACACACACACACACACACACATACACACACACACAGTCCTCTCTTCAAGCAAACTTTGTGCATGGAATCAACATTCCCATATGGCCAAGTTCATCTGAACGTAAGCTGAGCTAAGAACCCAAGTTCAGTCCGAAGGAACCCTGAGGTCCTGGGTCGGGTGAGTGTGCAGGAAGCGCACACACACACGTGCACACACACGCGCACGCACACGTGCACACATACGTGTACACACACACACACACACACCCATCACTGCCGCGTCTCTAGCTCTTCCCCGACACGCAGACGTCATCCTGAGCGTGGGGTGAGGAAGAGGATGTACCTGCTTCTCCTTTATCTGCCGGACGCGGGTTTCAGAAGAGGAGGAGCCGCTCTGTCCCTTTCAGCTTGAGGCAAAACTTCAAGGACACAGAGGCATCCACTCAAGGGCAAAATGGCTTCCTCAAGCCCAGCTCGCCAGACAGCACACTGGCCGTCCTTCATGTCCGCCAAGCCAGACCCCACACGCCCGCGGAATGCCTGGCGCCCTCCGGGGTCTCTGCCCCCGGCCCCCTCCACCCGCCCCCCCGAACCTCAAGCCTCGTCATTCCTGGTTCACATCCCCGCACGCTCTCTGCTGTGTTCCCACCCTCAGCCCCGCGTTCAAGCTCTCGCAGACAAGGACCGTCCCCTGTAGTGCCACTCTGGACCCTACATCCAGCCGGACCAGGTAAATCCGTTTCCTGTGAACCCCACTGTGAAACCACGCCCTGCTCGGAGCGTCTAATAATCTGCCATCCCCTGCCGGACGAAAACATCCAGTCCGGGACCCGCAGCAGAAGCCCCTGCTTTGACCTTCCCCACGGCAAGGCAGCCGGCTCCCGCCTCACACAAGGCAGAGTCCCCTTAGCCCTGGAGCTCTGGACACGGTGCTCGCATGTGAGGCTCCCTCGGCTGACTCTCTAACCCCAGGTACCGCGGGGGCCCCCGCCTGCTCCCTCATCACCGGCATGCAGCCCGCCCGCACGGATGTTGCTTCAGAGCGGATGGTGGCGGGACACTCTTCCCGCTGAGTGTGAGAGCACAGGGCAGCAGCGAGCGAAGGACACCCACGCCCCGGGAGGGCAGAGGACACGAAGCCGTGGCCGTCCCACCGGTGCCCCTCTCTGCGTTCAAACTCCTCACGAGGACTGTGCTTTGCCTCCAGCTGACTCACGCCCAGGCTCGCTTTGAAAATTGGCGAAGGCTGTGAGCTCGTTCACCTCCGTCTCTGGAGGCCGAGCACCGCTGCAAAGGCCGGGAGAGGCCGGAGGGGCTGCCCCGCAGAGCGCCGGGGCATGGCCAGGGAGAGGCACCAAGCGCCTGCACTCGGGAGCCAGACTCTTCCCGCAGCTTGGACCCCGGACGCAGGCGTGAGTGGCCGCAGGGTCCCGGACACGGCGCAGGAGACGCACCGGGACACCTGTGGGAGGAGGTGTGGTCGGGCCCCAGGAGGGCGAGGGGAGCCGGCCCCGGGGCTGCATCCTTCTCGGGCTAGTGGCCCTTGTAAGGACAGATCTGCCTTCTTTCCTCGAGAAGTGGTGGTTCATATTCCAGCAAAATTACACGGGAGCTCTAAGTGGGTGAAGACGCTGCTTAATACTTTTGGTAATGATAACACTTTGCAGGACAAGTGCTTTTTAAGAGTCCGACATGGGGGAATCTGGAGTGGCATTTTAAACGGGGCTGTTGGACAAGATTCGCTGAGGCCCCGCTAAATGTCACGCCTCTCACCAGCTGGGCGAAGAGGCTTCTTAGACATGTTTCCCCCCAAACCTGATTAAAATGGAAAAGTGCCTTTTGAATATTTGCTTCTGTTTTCTGTTATGTCAGAGGTCTGGGAGAGAAACAAAGGAAACGGCTGGGAGGAGGAGGGAGAGGACCTCGAGGGGCTGGAGGCTCCCATTTCAGGGCGCACACGGGGGGCGGGGGGCGGCCCAGGCGGCCCCCGGCCAACAGCAGCGCTTTGAGCAAAACGAGTACTGGAAGGCCCGAGCCGGAGAAACCCTCGGGGCTTATGAAGCAGAGCGTGTGGCCGAGGCTGGCCGGCCGCCCGCCCCAGGCAGTGAGGGCTGTCGCGGGGAACATGTTCATCCCCAGGCAGTGAGGGCCGTCGCGGGGAACATGTTCTTGTCGGAAGGCAAGTTCCCTGGGCGTACGGAACGGACGCGTGTGGTGTCCGACGGGCTCCGAGTGGCTGCCGTTCTGGTCCAGCAGCTGGATTCCCACGAGCGGTACCCCGGCCAGCCCAGTGACGAATTAGGACAGCGTCCAGTTGAACCCGCAGGTGGGGCTGTGAGGATGACACGGGGTGGCTGAGGCACAAACGGGGCCACGGGGCCACGGGGACGGCTCAGAGAACGGGCCAGGAGCATCTCCGCCGGTGGACCTACCAGACTTCATTCAGTTCTACCGCGTCGAGCACATCTGTCGCCTCCTTCCGCACCCAGAACTGTGTGGCCAGAGTTCAGGGGGACTCCAGGATGGCGAGTCGTGGGAGCCTGGGACAGCTAGCGAGCCGGAGCCAGACACACGGAGGGGCAGAGGCAGAGGTTTCTTGAGAAATGCAAGGACGTGTCCTGGAAGCCAGGAGTGCGCATGCGTGAGGTTTCGGGAGGGGACGTGGGGACCGGGATGCGGCGTCCCCACAGCTCCCATGTCCTCCAGGCACGTCCGCGGCTCCCCTCCTCTCTGGAGATGTCTGGCTCCCTCGGCTCAGGACCGGTCTCACTCTGAAACACAAGGTTTCCAGGACTGACTCTAAGCTGCTGGGGGGTGGAGGGCAGGGAGTCCCTTCGTGGCCCCATCAGGTGTGGGCTGTGGGCTCACCATGGGGCAGGCGGAACCTGGAAGACGTCCCGTGTTCACTGTGGATAAGCCTCACAGGAGGCAGGGGAGCAGCTGATGGCCCCTGGGGACCTCGAGAGGGCAGAGGAAGGCCTGAAGCTCACTGTAGGGCCAGGCAGCACCGAGAGAGCGAGAGAGTGCTCTTGTGGACGCTCCATGGCGTCAGAGCCCCTCAGCCTTCTGCTCCCCATAAATCCCTCCCCACACATCTGCCCTGGCCAAGCCCATTCTGCAGCATGGCTGTGCCTTTTGCAAATCCGCCCCCACCCCCAGAACCACTGTGGGCTTCTGTGCAGGCCACAAAGTCACGAGGTCACTTCACTCCCCTCCCCCATTGCTCAATCTGGCCCCTCTGGGATTCATGCTGCTGGGAGACGGGAGGACTGTCTTGTCCACCCCTGAGGCCTCCTGGTCCTGCAGGGCAGCACACCTGAGTAGGCATTTCTGTCAGTGTGCATGGGCTCCCGTCACAAAGCCTCCCAGGACCAGCCGTCCAAACAGCAGACATCGCTCTCTGGCTGTCCTGGAGGCTGGGAGTCTGAGATCCAGGGGAGGGCAGGGCTGGGTCCTCCGGAGGCCACTCTCCTCGGTGAGAGCCCTCTCCCTCTCTCCTGTCCCTCTGTGCCTACATGGTCCTCCCTCTGCATGTCTGTGTCCTAATGGCCTCTTCCTCCAAAGACAAGCAGATTGGATCAGGACCCGCCCTAGTGGCCCTGTAACTTAATCACCTCTTCAAAGGACCTGCCTCCAAACCCAGTCACATTAGGAGGTCCCGGGGGTTAGACCTTCGACAGGAGAATCTGAGGGGGCACAACTGCCCCATGACTGTGATTTTCAGAGAGCAGAAGGGCTGAGGGGCTCTGACCCCACAGAGGGTCCAGAAGAGCCCTCTCTTGCTGCTGTCCCATAAAGAGTGACTACGAAAGGAGGGCTCAGTCTACGCGCCGCCAGGCACCAAGATGGGAGGCTGTGCGCGGGAGTTCCAATCCCGCCCCTCCCTGGACGCAGCTCTGTACCCACCTTCCAAATGTGAGCTTCTCTCTGACGCTTCCCCGATGTCCTGATCTCACATCACAGCCTGACCCCCGGGGGAAGTGATTCTTGTACCGTGAGACATTGGTCCGGCCACCCTTCCCAAGAATCTGTCCACTATTCCAGTCAAGGCTCCCCAGGTAAGCCGTGAACCACCTGTGCCCCTCCCCCACGTCAGATTCCCAACCGTCACGGTGTGCCCACGTCACAAACATACTCTCGAGCGTCTCTGCTGACGGCACGATACTCTTTCGGCAGCGCAGATGATGGCCGCCTGGGCGCACAGGGTAGGTGCCCCGATAACATGTCTTTCCAGCAGGAACCGTGTTCACATGGCAGAAAGCTCGCTGTCCCCGGATGGGCTCCTGTCCCGAACCACACGGCCGCCCTCCCGCGGTGCCCTGTGCCCCGGGACACAGCGCTGTGCTGAGATCGTCCTGGGTCCTGCACAAGGGCTCAAGCCATTCGGAAACACTCCACGTCAGGAAAACAGCAGTTGTCAATAATAATTCTCCTAACTGCCAGCACAGAGGGAGAGAGAAACGAGGTGCCAGACAGGATGATGGAAAGTGTCCTGCACTTGGAAGCTGTCTGCGACGCACCCATCATTTTAATGCACTTTCTGAACTTCCTCTGGAGAACCGTTTTTCTGCGCTGTGGTTTTTGATGTGGAAATCGCCCGCGGCCCTTACGTCACACGAAGTGATCAAAGTATTTGCAAGCTCCCAATCGGACACACTCTGGGCGGTGGAAACATGTGGGGAAGGACGCGAGAATTCCTTTTGCATTTGCGAACACGGTGCCGAGTTTACAGCAGTACCCGGTCCGCGTTAAATGGGCTTTTGAACTTGACTTAAAAATGAGTCCACTCGCGCGGAATCGGAATGCACATTAGGAGGATTTAACACGAAGCTGCCAACATCATATCATTTTCTCCTGCTCTGAGGAGACTCTGAGGGACTCTGAGTCCCTCTGGCACAGTCACCGGCTGGGCAGCTTTCCTCCCCCTTGGCACCGATCAGCCTCTGCATTGCTGCCTTCTCTTCTTGGGGTGACTTGATTTTTTTTTTTTTTTGAGGCAATCACTATTTAAAGAGCTTCCAAAATAGGACTCGGCTTTTCTTTGGTGTATGTGTTTTACCTATACATGTTTTCTTCCTCTACTGACCCCAGTGGAAACACCACAGATGGAGTGACAAGTGCATATGCTTCTAGAAGTTTCTTCTCCAGGTTTGTGTATCTATTCCCGTAACGGGTTGTTGGCCATCTAGGACCCCATCTGCTTCGCTCAACCACAGAGAAATAATCTCAGGTATTAGAAGATAAAGCTGGTATTTAAAGGATGCAGAGCCCACCGCCCACAGAAGGAGGGGCTCTGCCCCCAAGGCACCTGCGGGAGCGCCTGTGGCCCCTTACCTGCCAGGCGCCGGAGCTGCCACAGGCCCAGAGGGGGATGGATCACACCTTGCAGGGGTGAGGGGAGCTGAGCTCCAGACCTGCAGCACCCAAAGGTAGAAAATGAGCAGCACCCTGAAAGAAGCTTAACGAGGCACCTGACGGTCAGAAAAGGTGTCTGGAATTTTGACCCTTTCCCCAAAGGAAAGGGGAGAGGGAAAAGCTACATTTTAAAATTTTCCATAATTCCTGGAACAAAATTGAGCATCAAAAGTCTTCGAGGAAGCGCATTCTCTTGTGCCTTCCCGCAGCTGGCCACACCCACAGAGCCCCGCGTGCCGCACCTGTCCTGGGGTGCTCCCACCTGGGGGCAGTGTCCGGGCCACCTGGGACGGTGATTGGGTGAGAAGGGGGCCACGCTCAGACGAGCTCTCTGTTGGTGCCCTCTGCAGCTTGGGCAGAAATCGGAACGGGATTCTTGGGGGAAACAGAAAATATAGAATGTAGGTTTATTTTGGAAACCGGTGACAGATGTCCGTATCAGTTTCTAATGAGAACCAGATGGCACACTCAGAATGGGTGCTGGAGGAAAATTTAGGGAAGAAACCACTCACAAAGGTGTGAGCAGTTCACAGGGAAATAGCAGGGTCCTGCGCTGGTAACAGCTGGTCTCCAGGCCTCAGACACAGGCACCAAGGAGCTTTTGGAACCTGAGAGCTGATGTCTCCGGCTGAGGGTCCCACCCTACAGGGACCCCAAGACAGAGCCGGTGGGATAGACACCCAACCCTTTCCTTCTCTGTCTCCTACAAGCACTACCAATTGGCCAATCTCACGGCACAGTCAAGGGTGTGGGGTCCATAAACAGAGGTCGACCTCCCTGGCACAGAGCCAGGTGTAGCCGGGGGAGGAATGTGCCATGGGAGGGGTCAGTGGTGGCCAGCACGCGGGCTGAATGTGATTAGCAGGCTTTCCTCCTACTCAGGGGGTCATTCCCTCCCCATTTCCTCCATGGGCTTGCTTCTCTCCCTCCTGGAGAGCTGCGGTTCTTGGGTTGTCGGCCTCAGCCGTGTTGCCACTCCGCATCTTCTCTGTGTGTCCTGGGGTTTCGGTCACCAGCTGTCTGCAAAGTCAATACCCCCACATCGACTGCTGTCTCGAGTCAACCAGACTTCTAATTGCCGACCAGATCATGGCACCTCAGCGTCCCCAGGCCACCACTTAACACCGTGGAGTGTCCGAAACTCTCCCCCCCACAACCCTCTGCCAAGTGAGATGCTCAAACTCACCCAGCCCCTTACTTTCCCCGCGACCCACACCTAAATGATCATCCTTTCGCTTCATTTGCTTTCCCTTCAAGTGCCCACGCAGGGGACTTCTCCCCTCCTCAGTGAGGCTTCTGTCCTCCTGAGCTAAGCCCCTAACTCATGGGTCTGCTCAAGTGCTCATCGAGCACAACCCCGTCCCTAGTCATGACCGCGGGTTCATGCTTCCGCCCAACCGTGAACAGTTCTCACGGTGTATTTTGAGTTCGATGCCTCTAGAGAAAGTGACCTGTCATGAATGGAAATTAAAGAATAAAATTCTTTGAACAATTCCCTTGGCAAAGTCTGATGAGCACGAGGGAACGTCGGGGGTGACGGGTGTGTCGTACAGCGCGATGGCGGCCGCCTGGGTAAACGCACCTGCCAGCGTCTCCCAGCTGTGCCCTCCCAGTGCGCGCACCTCACCGCCGGCAAACTAGAATGCGGGTTCTTTAAAAAGTGAAGGAGGACAATTTCAAGATTGGCTGGATTCTGAGGTTGCGCTCGTTCCTTTGCAATCTTACACCCTTGGATTGGTTAGAAGGATCCGTGCCGGCTGCCATGACCAAGAGGCCCCCATCTCAGCAGGCTGGTAACACCAGACCCTTGTCTTTGGCTCACATGCTGCGGGGGCTCCAAGACAGTCTTCTAAGTGGGGAGTCGGGGAGCTAGTCTCCTCTCTTTGCTTCCTGAGGCTCTGCTCTCTGGGAACACCTCCCAAGACCGTCCACATCCTGCAACGAATTGATGAGAGCAGAGCACAGAGACTAACTCAGACGTTCAAGAAGTTGGGGCTGGATGTCACCGGCATTCCTTCCACCCATGCTCCAGCAGCCAGAATGAGTCAAATGGCCCTGCCTAGATGTCGGGAGCTGTAGGCTTCTGTGTGTCAGGAGGAGAGCATGTCCCTTTGTCCCTTTGTCCAGTTGCCTGGACATGGAACATGGCAGGTGGAGTTGGAAGCAAATCCTCAGTTCCCAGGGGCTACACAGAAGCCATAGCCTACTTCACCTCAAACACTCCTGCCCAAGTCGTACAAGCCTCTAAACTGTATGGAGTCTGTGACTCACTGGGGTAGTGATTCCCACACCTGGAGAGTGTGTGCAAACCCACACATGTTCAGAGGTGCATATCAGACATGCAAAGACCATCCACCATGTGGTGCCACAGGGATGGGGCTGAGAGCTTCCAGCTGCCGCTCCGAACATGCCCCAGGCCCAGCTCTGATGGAGAGGGACGTAAGCAGTCTGGCTGCCCATGGAATTGGGTTGGGGGAGTAAAGGGCAGAAGCAGGGGCATCAGCCGGGGGTGCCAGGGCTGTTGAACACCCCCAGAGTCCAAGCTAAATCTGTAGCAGCAGCCAGGAGCAAATGCACCAGCACCGCAAGAATGACATCCCGGGTCCTGGACATCTGGGATCCTTGTCTCCTGTGGGCTCCATCCATCCACCACGAGTCAAAGCTCCAAACCACACTTAGAGAGTTACCCCCTCTGAGAGCACCACCAAGGGATGAGGAGTCTTGAGAAGGAGAATGATGCCTACTTCCTCCTCCTTTGTCTGAATTTTGTCAATGGAGAGCTGTCCTAATCATGGTTTTACTTTCTGTATCTCATGATGCTTTGACATGCCAATCTGCTGGTTGTGTCCACAACAGCCAAACTATGGAAAGAGCCCAGATGTCCATCAGCAGATGAATGGATCAAGAAGATGTGGTCTATACACACAATGGAATACTATGCAGCCATCAACAATGAAATCTTGCCATTTGCAAAGACGCGGATGGAACGAGAGGGTGTTAGGTTAAGCGAGATAAGTCAGTCGGAGGAAGACCGTTACCATACGATCTCACTGATGCGAGGAATTTGAAAACAAGGCAGAGAATCATAAGGGAAGGGAGGAAAAAAGTGTGTAAAAAGAAACCAGAGAGGGAGACAAACCGTAAGAGGCTCTTAATCTCAGGAAACAAACTGAGGGTTGCTGGGGGGAGGGGGTGGGAGGGGGTGGACACTGGGGGGGTATGTGCTCTGGTGAGTGCTGTCAAGTGTGTTGACTGATGAGTGACAGGCCCGTCCCCCTGAAACCAATAACACATTCTATGTTAAACAAAGTCTTAAAAAAAAATCTTGCTGGCTGGGGACTGAATGCCCCTTCCACAGCCCACCAGCTCATAGAGACAGCGAGTGCGTTGAAGAGGGCAGGACTTTCACACCCAAACCAACCCAGGTTTGGTTGAGTCCCTACCCCCAGTCCCTTCATCTGCTTCTCCTGCGACCAGCCAACACTTCCCCGACCCTAAATCATCCCAGGTCCAGGCACCAGGCAACTAGCAACGGCCCAGAATTATTCAGGCCCCAGTCTGCCCTGCCCGGCTTGCCCACGGGAACTCCCATGAAGGCCGTCCTAGGCCCTCCTGCCTCCATGCCCTGACCAGAGCCCGGTGCACCCACGTGGTCTTCTGTGGGGCCCGTCATCTCATAGGAAACATAAGCAGTAAATCTTTCAAGGGCATGAGCCTCTGCACGTCGTCACTAGGTCACCCCCATGAATTCAAATACTGCAGGTACGACTCGAACAGGGTTCAGCGGATGTTTCCTGCAGTCCCGTTTCCGCAATGCCCTGAGCACGCACTCTGCCCAGCCTCCAGAGGTGAGCTCAGCGCCAGGTCCCGCCCGCGAGGCCGTCCCCCACACACCCTGCTTACTGTCACCCGAAACCCAGTTGGGCGGCGCTGACGGCCACCCACCCATGCTCGCACACAGTGCTGGGGCTGCAGACGTGGCCGTCTTCTCTGGGTCTCGCATCCGTGAGCCTCGAACAAGAGCAGGGCTTGTATTATTAATGAATATGCTGATTCCACCGCACATCTGCGGAGCGCTGGGTCCCGTTCAGAGTAATTTCGCAGCCTCCCATGCTGTCCTAAGAACCCCTGTGGGTAGGCTAGAGCAGCCACAGCTATTTCCATCTGACTTACGAGAAAACAGGGACCAGAGGGTGAGCTGGCTTGCCCAAGGACACACAGCTGGTCACCAGTCATGCCAGAAGCCAGATCTACAGCTCCCTCTGCGGCAAGATGCTGCTTCGCTTTATCCTGAACGTCCTGTTTGTTTTATCCATATTTAAGTACACGCATCTGTGAAGGAAGAGTGATAAGGACAGCCGAAAACCACACGCAGTCCCGGGAAGTCTGGCTGGGAGAAGCCACAGTCTGGTCTCCACCGGGGTGGAGGGACCGTCGTAGGGACCGTCCCCGCTTGCCCAGTGCCAGGCATGGTGCTGACATCAGGGTTGGAAATGCATAGAGAACAGGCAGGGACCCGGCCTCACAGACCTCACAGCCTCATGGGGAAGATGGGCTAAAACACAGAGTGACCCACATCCACCCTCAGAGCTGGGACGCGTTCTGGGCTGAATGGGACAGGGTGCTGGGTGGGCCTCCAGCGACAAGGGCCCCGGTGTCGAGGCAGACACTCCTGGAGAACTGACGTGTCCAGAGAGGCCAGAGGATGGCGAGTGAGTAGCAAGGCAGGGGGAGCTGAGAGCGGTAGGCAGAGGGAAGGAAGGCTCCGAACAGGGAGGACAGGGGTGGCGAAGCCCCGTGGCAAGGAGCAGCCCGGGGCTGTGGAAGCCCAGAAGGAGAGCCGGAGAAGAGAGTGGGGGGGGGAGCCTAGGGCTGGAGGGCCAGGGGCAGGCCTCGGAGGGCAAGTCCAGGAATCTGATCTTGGTTCCAAGAGTCCTGAACTGTCTGGGAAGATGTCAGGCGAACGGGACAACCTGACCACTTGTCTGGTCTGTGGGGACAGACGGAGGAGAAGGAAATAGACACTGGAGAGATGGCAGAGGCTAGTGTCCAGGACAGAGATGACTCTAGAGGATCCAGAAACGTTGAGAAGACAGTCTGGGGCCCTGACGTGGAGGTCATGTCTTCCAGGAGCCCCAGGGGCCTGCTCCAAGCCCACGGTACCCACACAACTTATGTCCAGGGGCTCCATACCTCCAGCTGCACTGGCATATCTTGAGGATCCAGGACCTCCAACGGCTCAGCCCCTCAGCGGATGACAGATAGCTCTGGAAGGAAACCAATGTTCCAGATGGAGATGGCCAGTTTAATTTGCAGCTTCTAAATCTGTACAGATACAGTGTTCTGTCATTAAAGATTCATTTAGACGTATCTTAATAGGAAACAATATAACTCAACCAGACCCATAAATGACAAATTGCCCTCCCTCAAGAGAAGTCTTAAGGCAAAAGACGTGACTTTCCATCATTTGGTCCGGTAGTTAATTTCCACGTAGCTGACAGCTCTTTGCTCTGTTCAGAATGATGACTGTTCTCATGCTGTCCTGCCCAATAGACTACAACCAACAATGTGGAGTTTCGGCTTCTCAAGGAGGTGGACAGTTGCCACCAGCTTGAAGGAACTGGTCACAGTGGATGGGGGAGCAGAAGGCAAGCTGCGGGCAAAGCACAGGCAGATACCGAGGCCCTCCCCTCCCCCCACTCCCAGGTGGAACAGGTGGAACATGCCTCCCGCACTCCTGGCTGCCCTAAAACTAAGGGACAGGAAAACAAATGGTTAACTTGGAGAGGTCACAGCCCTGCAGGACAGGAGCCTCCCTCAGTTTACAGTGATCTACAAGAAAAAATGCATTCTTATTAATAACCGAACTCCAAAAGGAAATCCCCAACTGTCTTAATCTTAATGCCTTGCTAGAAGGAAAAACCACCCTAACTTGACAATGGCAAGACCTCCAATATCCTGTGAGTCTTCTTTAACAAGAAAACACTTTTCAAACCTCCCTTTTCGTAGCCTCCTCCAACTCCCAAGTGTACCGCCAGCCACCCCTCATAAAATCACCTTTTTGCACCAAAGATGTCTCAAGAACTCTTTCTTGGCCTTCCGCTCTGGACCTTACCTACATTCAAAACCTACACCAGCTGAACCAGCGGAGCGAGTGAATGGCTTCCATGCGGTGGTTCCATGCCACCCCTTGGTTTTAGGAATAGAGAAACAAAAAAGTGGGAGGAGAAAATGAGCTCCCCAAGTTGCATCGCTACAAATACGCCCAAGAGGGAATGCTGGCTGGCTCTGGGGGACCAAGGCCTTCGAGAGACCCGGGCATCAGGGTCACTGCTTTCTTTGCATCTCCTGTGAGGGAGGGCAGCATGAGGTAGGGCAACAGGAATGGAATGAGGCATGGCAGACCTTTCCAGAGAGGTAATACAAGGAGATGGTCAAGGAATGGGTCCCTGGGGGCCCACCAGTGTTTGAGAGTCAACACCAATGCTCTCAGGCAAAGGGTGAACTTCTAAGCCCATTTCAATGTCTGTCAAAAAGGAAAGGGAGGAAGTCACTGATCCCATTTCAAACGCTTCTTGTTAACGTTTAAATGAAATAATGCAAGTCAAACATCCTGCACAGTGACCAGCATCTAAAACTAAGAGCAGCACGGATAAGCACTCACTGTTCCTAGCCGTGGGACAGCACATGCACCCCCACAGTGCATTCCTTAGTCTATCTCAGGTTAAATTAAGTGAAAATGTGTACAAAACACCTCGTTCAGCACCTGGCACACTGTAGTCCTGCAACATTTTATTTTTCCCTCTGAATTTCAAAACTGACTTCATCTCTGCCTAGTCCTATGATCACAGAAGCCATGAGTGAGACAGTTTCCTAACCACATAGCAAGAGAATGTGCGTTATGCTTCAACTAAACACGTCTCAGTACTCTGGCACTCAGACCCTGGAGTATCACGAATGCTTCATCTGTGATGATAGCCTGGGGTTCAGGATTTGTCAGCTAGAGATCCCCAGCAGGTTAAAGGAATCGGGTGCCATGTTTGTAGCCTTCTCTGGTTGCCAACCCTGCCGTGGGCACTGGAGATCCCTGAACAGAGAACTTAACTGAAGAACCCACCCTGAACTCAAACCACCTCGGGCCCCAGGCGTGTGGGTGGAAGACGGTGGAGGCATTCCCTCAAACCATCCTGGAACGCCAGGGTCAAGGACTGTCAGGTCAATGGGCATAGCAGTGGCTGACAAGTGTCAACAGAAGCCTGTATGTGGAAGCACTTGGCAGGGGCACATGGTGGGGGTGGTGGAGACAGATCCATTATCTATCTCTGCACAACAATATTGCCACAAACTCAGTACTCAGGCAACACACATTTATCATCTCGCAGTTTCTTGGGGTCCAGGATCCCAGCACAGCATAGTCAGTTTTCATGAAAGGCGCAAGCCAGCAGTCTGTGGGTCAGTCCCGAGTGCTCATCAGCAGCCCGACCGGGGAAGGAAGGGCCTGCCTCCTACCACTTGTGGTTGTTGACAGAATTCCATTCCTGGCAGCCTGCCTGGCTGAGGACCTTGGTTTCTGGCTGATTGGAGGCTGGGGGCTAGTCACCTGGCAAGACAGACCTTACAACTGTGCAGGTCACCTCGTACACCCCGCCGTGACTGCTGCATCCTGGTGCTTAAAGCACGTCTCAGATTCCACTCACACTCAGAAGAGAGTGAAGAGGTGTGAACAACATGAGAACCACATTCAATCCCGCCCAACACAACTGGCATTGCTTGAGTGAAATACCATTTAACCTGCAAGCAGTTCTCTTGACTGGGTTGGGAGCCTATGGGAGCTTCCCAAATGTCTCCGTCCCATCTGGGAGGAAGGACCGAGGATTAAAATGAGGGTACAGGTGAGGGATAAATCAGGGTCTCTGAAAAAAGAGATAACATCTTGTGTTTTAAAGAGGGGTATATTGTGTCTGAAAATGGACCGTCCGACCCCATGCCATGAAAAACGCCCCTGAGGTTTATCTGATGGGGCAGGGTCTATCTCCACCCCATTAGGTTGACTTGACCTCAATCCTGGCCATTAACTGCAGGACCCTCAGCTAACCCATTTCTCTCCGAGTTGGTCCTCTCTGGAATGCTGTGACCCTCTGGCACAGAGGGATACCTGTCCATCTGCCCTCCAGCCACGTCATGGCGGTCTCATGCAGGAAGGATGAGAAGCCTGGGGTTAGTTCCCAGAGAGCATCTCACACAAAACTCAGAGAAAGGTGAGACAGCAGCTACCAAACTCTAGGTATTGAAAATCTTTTTTAAAGGGAAGATTGGCACAGATCTCAGCAAGGGGTCCAGGGTCTGCCCATGAAGAGAAGATCTGGGGAGAAGCTGTGCCTGGCTTGACCTTCATCTGTCTTGACTTTCATCTTGCATGAACATGTGCCTCACCAGTCATCCTCAGCCTTTATCCCTGGAGTTCCAGTAGGCTCTGGGATCTCCACTGGCGTCTGATTTGTATCCCTGTGAAGAACACCATCCTCCATCAGGCCAAGTCCAGGAACACTTAGGAAGATGCCCCTGGGGCTCTAAGATGTGGCTGGAACAGCAGCCCCATTCTCCACAGCAGCATTTATCCTTCTCCATAGGGAGAGGTTGCCAGGAAAGACTCCAGCATCACCTCAAGTGCCCCAAAATGTGTTCCTCAGAGCATTAGTCCCACAAGAGGGTCGTGGGCTGGCGCATTTGGGAGCCCTGCACACACGGGCTTCTGGGGGGCACTCCGTGAAGGCTCAAAGAAATCCTGAGAGATCAGAATGTTGATCCACCCACAATTTCTCCACACACTCGTACCTGGGGCCTTCGTTACTGATGAGTGACAACCATTCATATTTCACAGAGTTAGTGTGATACAGAACACGTGGGAAACATGGATGCATTCATCCATTCACAGGTCTTGACTGTGTTCCAGCTCTGTGCCAGGCACAGGTGCGAGGGTGTGGTCATAAAAAGAACAGGTGACCATCCTGCCCTCCAGACCTTCTACTCCAGACCAAGGAACAATGACAAGACAAGTAAGTAAGACAGAAGGATGCCAGAGGTCAGTCCTAGGGAAGTCGAATAAAGCAGAGGAGGAGACAGGCAGATGGGAGCGGTGGAGATTTTAGATGAAGTAGTGGGAGGACCTCACACACAAGGCTATATCTGTCGGCACTTGAGGGAAGCGAACAGGTGGGCGTCTTAAGAAAAAGCATCACCGGCAGAAGGAACAGCGAGTGCAAAGGTCCTGAAGTACGAGCAGCCCGACGCCAGCGCAGCCGGCGAAGAGGTCAGTGCAGCTGGCGAAGAGGTCAGTGCAGCTGAGCAGAGGACATGAGTTGAGCAGAGGAATAGCTGAAGTCTGAGAAGAGACAGGAACGAAATCCTGTGGGGTCTGATCGGTAATAGAGGTTTGTAGGTAAGGGGGGTCAAGTCTGGAAGGATTTCATAGTCAAGGAGGTACAATCCTCTAAGGTCTGAAAGACAGAGAAGACCAGACCTTTTAGGGCCTAAAAGGTAAGAAAGGAGGCAAATCCTATAGGGCCTGATAGTTAAGGGGAGTGGAGCAAATCCTCTAGAGCTGGGTGGGTAATGGGGGTCTATGGTGAGGGGTCTAATGGCTGATGTTAAGGTCTTTGGCTCTGGTGTATGATAGAGAACTACTAATGGATTCTGAGCAGAGAAGCCATCTGGCCGTGATCGCATGGACGGTCCCTGTGGGTACAGGACTGCGGGCTGGCCTGGGAGAGTGGTCAGGGTGGAAGTCAGCAAACCAGTTTCACAGGCTACTGCTATAATCCGGGAGAGCGGACGGGGACTCAGTGGGGAGATAAGAACCCCATCACGGCTGTTCTTTACCGGAAAGAACCATTCCCTGTTTCTCCTTCAAGCTCTGTCCCAGCGTTTTCCTCTCCATAAACCACAGTCTTTAAATGTAATGCTCTGCACGAATCCTGGGCACTCCACTATTAGACATTGTTATGTTTTTTCCACCTAATTGAGCGAATGGTTAAGAATTTAAGACATTTTATGGCACTTATTAATCTATTGTCAGTGTTTAATTTTATAGACAGGAACCAGTTAAAAGCCGAGCTGTAAAAGTTCACTCTGCTCCCTGGCCCTTCACATCGATCACCACATTCACAGTGGGGGGGGGGGGGGGGGGGGGGGCAGGGGAGCTAAGCAAGGCAAATCTGGCTCCCCGATGGCGGGAGCTGGGAGGCTGTACGCGGGCATCCCTACCAAGACCTCCGTGCACAGCTGGACCATTGCGTTGCTTGCAGATGTGTTTGCACATCTTTATGATGGAGTCAGACCTCACATGCCATGAATATTGCATGACACACCAGAGTCCTATACAGATTCTTTCACGATGAAGGCAGATGCTGGGTAACTCCCTCTCTTCCAAGGTGTCTCATCCACCTGAGCCAAGGTTGCCCCTTGGGGAAGGTCTGGAACATCCCGCACTCCTGCCAGAAGTTATCTAGCCATTTATCACAAAAAAACACCAGGTCGGGGTCTAATCCCAAACACAAACTGTTTCTTTCATGTCCCCTAACATGCCAAGCAGGTTCTTCCATCCCGCAGATGTTCCCTCATTACTTCCTTGGTATCAGGAGTTCAGAGATGAGCTCTCCACTCTCAAGGAGACAATGGATTCGTGGGGAACTAGAGCCCGTGATAAGGGTGGTACTGGTAAGTTCCAGGAACATGCGCTGTGGGACACAGGCATGCAGTGGGTTCTACTTGGCAAGGGCAGAAGCAGAACTGGGACCAGGTAGGGCTCCCCTAAGGAAGGGACCTTGAGGGAAGATCCATAAGACGGAACAATAAACCTAGGGTAGAACGAATGACCACACGTCATTTCGGATACTCAGCAGAGACCTCATCCTGAAGATGCGTCCTGCCCACTCCCATCCAAGCCCCCTGTGGGCATAATTGAGAAGGAAGGGGTCATTCTGGCTGTTAATTTAGAGCTCCCCTCCCTATGACCACAGCCTCATGGGAAGCTACTTACTTCTGCTTCAGCTCCCGATCACCCAAAATAAATGACAAGTTCTAATTTCCCTTTGACACGACTCGAGGTCAGTATAAGGAGCAACCATATGTGTGGTGCGGGAGATACGGGTCACTGCGGCATCGTCTGCGATGACCCACGTGACAAGCCCCTCTTAGGAACCGCTCTGAGCTCGGCCTGAACCGCTAAAGCCACCCGCCTCTTCTCATACCCGTTTTTCTTGTCTGCCGGGAAATTCGGAGCAAAGCTTCATGCTCCCCTGTCAAATCCCATTCTCTCTTAGGACTTTGTTCAGATACAATCAACTTTCTTCCTTCTTTCCCTGCCCCCAATCATTCACAAAGATTTCATCACTTAGTTACTGTCCTTTTGGTCTCAATTCACCTCTAATCTTTGCTAGAAGCAAGTGGGGATTTAGGGAATTAATTCACCTGTTCCTTATCTATGAACTCATGGTGACCACTGCCCCACGGTGGAAAATCACTCTCGGTGCAGACACAGTTCAATTGAGACATGACGACTCACGAGAGGGGAGTCTATCAAGCAGCCCTGGGAATGGTGGGCTTTGCAGAATATTAACAGCCTGGGCAAAAGCTTGGGACATGAATTCGCTTCCGAAGGAAAGATGTCAACCTCCACGAGTGCGCTGCGAGCCTCATTCTGTAGGAGTAAACATGGAGCACGGATGCACACACCAGCATGTGCCGGTGTGAGAGCACACGCGCTCACAGGTAATGCAGTTGTGTCCGGGCTCTGGGATCAGGAGCGATTTCGCGTCGTTCTTCAGTTTGCTCCTTGTTTTTCTTCCCGATGAGCACAACCTCCTGCTCCTTCCACTTGCCCCTTCACGGAAGGTTGCTTCCAGGTTTACCTGTATCTTGACCGTTCCTGGAACACCGCAGTGGGGCATTCTCTGTGTGAGCACTTCGTGGCTCTTCATCCATTTCCGTACGGGTGGACATCGAGACGGTTTCCGATACCCTCGTTACCACGACTTTGCCATAACTTTGCAGCCAACAGGTCCAAGCGTTTCCTTAGAGTCGATCCCGAGAAGTGGGTCGTCATGGCTCAGAGGATTTGCCTTTCACGGAGTGATTAGCAAACACATCTCCAAAATGCGTGATTCTTTTCAGCGCTTGGTATAACAAAACTGCATTCTGTTTTGTTTTGTTTTGTTCTGTTCTGTGTTGTTTGGGGCCAATACCATCACTGCAGAATGGCATCTCAGAAGTCCCGCTTGAATACATAATTCCCGGATTACAACCGGGGTTAAGTGTCTTTTCACTCGTTTCGGCTGTGGAGGTCTGCTCTGACGCGTTGTCTGCTACCTGCTCCGTCTGTTTGCCGGTGGGGTGATTTGCACTGTTCATATGATTTCTAGGTCTGTCGGAAATGATGATTTATTCACAGGATATTAATCCACCCTCTCTAGTCACTGTCTCTAGTTTCACAACACTAAGTTGTACTGTGAGGGCTTAAGCAGGGCACGTGAGTTCACAGCCAGACCCTGTCCACACCAACCTGAATCAAGCTAACATAAGATTGAGCTGGGTTCTGACCCTAGCACCAACCCCGCCCCCACCCGCCACACACACACACACACACACACACACACACACACACCCGGGGCATCAGGGGAAAAGGAGTTTTGGAGCCTCCCCTTTGGTACCCGAGTCACAAAGATGTACATTCCCTGGAGGAAGCATGGACCCGGAGCTTGAGTGTGGCCCGGGGAACTAGACAGATGTTCAGCACAAGGCCTTGCATTTCCTGTCTCTCTCAGGAAACTCTGATTTGAATCAAATGACTGCAGCCCTTTCCATGGTTCCGATGGAGGAAACACATTCCTTTCATAAACAGCTTTGTCTCTTGATCGCTTCAAGACAACAACTGCCAAGCTGCTCCTTCATCGACGTCTTCGGGGAACACGAAGAGGCCAGACCCACTTATGAATATTTCATCGTCTAGTTTGTGAAATGGCTAGCCTCCAGGACAACGCTGAAAGACCCGTGTCTCAACACAACTCCCAAGTCTGTCAGTCTTGTGCGGGAAGCAGTTCCGCCCTATCCGGAGACAGGGTCCCAGGCAGAACGGGGGCTCTATGTCCTCTGCACTCCTGCTACCCGGTAGGCCGTCAGTTTGACAGCGGCGGTGCGGCCGAAACGGCCCGTCTTGGAGCCTGTTGGTGAGTCTAGCGTGCTGCACCCCGGGGAAGTCCGTGCACCGACAGGCTTTCGGTAGCCTGCACCTGTCTAATTTGGTCAACCTTATTAACTGAGGGCACTCTCCGAACAGGACACTGTGTGCGGCATTGGAAGCTGAGCTGTCTTTGTGAAGATGGGCAGTCCTGAACGTATCTGATTCTTGAGATGGGACTTCAAAGATGCAAAGACTGTCCTGAATGCCCCCAGGAGCCAATCATGAGAGGACCAGAAGGCAGGGCTTCTGGGAAGGAACAGGATGTGGAGCGCCTGCTGGGCTTTAGAATAAGGAAGAAGGCTAGTGTCATGGAGCCAGGAAGGATGGGGAAGACGACGGCTGGACTCGCACAGGGAAGAGTGCCTGTGACGCCACGGAAAGGCGTTGGGGTGTTAGTCAAAGCGTCGTGAGGTCGGCAGGGAATGGTAATGCCGCCACGCATCTGTGTGCAAAATGTGTGGGTGCGTTGGTTTGGACAAAGGAGCGCAGGGAGATGCTGATGGGTACAGGCCACATCCTGAACCCAAGAGGGGATCTCTGACCAGCAGCTACAGCTGGGGGTGGGGAACGCCATGAGAGGAGCAGGCGAGATGCGATGCGGCACCAGCTGCCGGCGCTCCTCTCGTTTGGAAGATAAGTAAGAAATTATAAAGACCATTTTCCCAAAGAATCACTAGCTTCCGTTTTAATGAAGGCTGAAGTCTGAATGATGTTATTCTAGCTGGGGACTTTGTTTCTGTCGGTGGTTTTTAACTAATTACCATAAGTACTGTCCATTTAGAATTTCACGGCAATTCCAATCCCTATTAGTGTGTAAGCAATGCCTTATCTTTGCCGCAAGCTACTGTTTATTCATAGAATGAAACAGTACATCACAGACATTGTCATATCAAATAGATGCTTTTTGTATTACATTGTATACGGTATGAATGAGCCAGAAGTGATTTGCTAAATAGGAAGAGTGCATTTAAAAAGGATTTTGAATTTTAAAAGAAAGCCACTTACTGTTTGCTTGGGTGGGGAGTGCCTCCGGTTCCAACTTGCCTTTTATCTTGGAGTTTTTGCTTTGAGGAAGGATGAGCAGGCTGGTGGGCGGGACCTTTGCAGAGGCCCATGTTTACAATGTCCCCGGGCCACCTGAGGGTGATGCTGTCCACTCTCTGTGCCTGAGGGCCGGGGTCGTTCTGTCTGCACACTACTTCCATTTCTCTACCGTTTGTCAACAAAGATGTCAGCTATCTGGCATATCATTTGGAGCCATAAGGAAATCAAGCTGGCACATTTTGCAAAGCTTAAATGCTCGGTTGCCATTAGGATTCGGAACAGTACTTTCAGGAGCCACCAAATGGAACGGCACATCTGCAGGGACCCGGGGAAAGATCACCTCTCTCCATCTAGGAGAGACACATATGGAAGCAGACAGATGTTTCTGATGGAGATGGCCAGCCTAATTTGCACTTTCTAAATCTGCAGAGACACCATGTTCCATCATTAAACATTCATTTAGGGCCATCTTAATCGCAGACAGTATAACAGAGGAATGTACCTGGGTGACAAACGGTGCTTTCTGTCCATGAAATACTAAAGTGACAGCCGCTAACTTCTCTCCATCTGACCCTTCTAGTAAGCCCTTGTTCGAGCCCAAACTTCTGTTTCCTCAAAGCTCACCGAGGCACACGCCTTCCAGGGGCTCCCTGGAGTTGGACAAAAAGGGAGCAGACAATGTGTGAGTGGCAGTATGACCACCGGAGAAGCTCCCTGGAAGGTATTTGGGGCATTTAAGAATAAATGGAATAGAGTTGGGGTCTGTCTCAGTAAATTATCACGCTTCGGCGTTGGATTCACTTTAAAATGAGTTACATTTTTAAACTTCTCAAGTGTATTTGACATTTCTCTGGATGTTATCAGTGCCATTTTGAAAGCTTTCTATGTGCACTACACTTCATAAAGCTTCTTTCTTATTCAAAGACATATTTAATTAAAACCCAGTTTTATGGTGCATGCACTAATTATTACTCTTGGCTTGAAGGCTTCCACCGAACCTACTTTTAATTCTGAAACTCAAATCCTCTGCAATTATTTTGGAAGCCTGGATGTTTTCACACTAATTTGATGGTTTGTATATAAGTGGCTCGTTGATATTTTTTTTTTTACGTAAAAATAAAAATAAATAGAATATCCAGGAACTGGTTGTAATATGGCCACATCAAGAGAGCTAGCTTGAAATGCCATATGATCAGAGCGGACACGGAGTTCGAACAACAGGAATTCATATTTCTAATCTGGCCAAGTCTTACCTCTTTCATCATCTGGAATGCCCGTCTCCCCACAGGTTTTGCTCACCTGCCTTGGGGTGTGCTCAAGTCTTCATGCACTTGAATGAGGTTGATTTTTTGACAAAGAACTTATTTGGCTCTTTGTTGGAAAAAAGATGTAGATACAGCATAGTTGTGGCCGGAGAGAGAGAAGCAGGAATCACGGGGCCGTTAGTAAAGTCTTGACGTTGTGCAGAGCGAGCATTAAAAAGCTCACACAGCACACTGGTCTCCGTGTCCAGCTCACTCTGCAGCCGGTGGGGAGACGGCCTGGCCTAACGCCTTGGGTCACGATTCTGGCTGCTCATGGGAATCTCCTGGGGAGCCTTACAAAAACACTGCTACAGAGAATCCCCCGCTGGGTTTGCTCCAGAGGCTGGCACAGATACCACCCAGAGGGGGGCTTGAACAACGGAAATTTATTCTCTCACAGTTCTGAAGGCTGAGAGCCCGAGATCAAGCCCGCTGGGTTGGAATCTCCCAAGATCTCTCTCCTCGGCGACAGACGGCCACCTTCTCGCTGTGTCCTCACACGGCCTTTTCTGTGCACGCGGGTTTCTGCCGCCTCTTCCTCTTGTGAGGACGCGAATCAGATGAAATCAGGAACCCACCCTGATGGCTGCATTTAACATCATTACCTCATTAGAGGCCCGTCTCCAGGTCTAGTCACCCTGGGGGTTCAAGCCTCAGCTTACGAGTTTGGGAGAAGCACGGTTCCATCCATAACACCCCCGGCCTTGGACAAATTAAGTCAGAGTCTGCGCAAGTGGGGAATCATTCATGGTTTAACAACTTGCATTTTTTAATTGAGGTACAGCTGACATACAAGAAACTTGACACACTTAAAGCGTATAGTGTGACACACGCACATGCCCATGAAACCGCGACCTCCTCCATCAAGACCGTGAGCGCGTCGTTCACCTCCGGGAAAGCTTCACGAGGCCGCCCTCCACCCCGTCACCCCTCCTTCCCCTGGGTGCCCCATCCCCAGGCAACCACAGACGGGCCGTTTCTCCGTTGCGTTTTGAGTCTTACGTAACTGGGACTTTACAGTAATACATTTTTCTGCTCTGGCTTCTCCCACCCGGCGTCATGACTTTGAACTCGGCCCATGGATTACGTTTCCTCGGTCCCCTCGTCTCTATCGCCGAGCACAACTGCATCGTGCGGAAGCTACGCCAGCTTTCTTTCTGGGAGCGCTAGCGTGCTGCACCCGCGTCTTTCCTTCTGCTTTTAGCCTCTGCATCTTTTCTCTTCATCTCTTTGTTGCCGGTTTGGAACAACGTGATTGGGCTAAGCCTCAATTGAATTCCTTTAGTTACCGTGCTGCTTGTGTTTCACGTTTCTTTGAATTTGGGGACTTTGGGGAATTATCAGTTTAGAGTTTTCATCGAATTTGGACAATTTTGGCCATTGGTATCCTCAATTTTTAAAATTTATTTATTTTTAATTAATTAATTAATTAATTAATTAATTTGCTGGCAGTCCCTCTCTCTCCCCTCTTCCTCAGTTCCTCAGGGATCGTAGCTGTGCTTATACTCAGGCCAGTTGAAGTTGCCCTACAGCTCCCTGAGGCTCTTCCCTTAATTATTCTTTTTTTCTGCATGTGTTTCATTTTAGATGGTTTTTATGACTGTCTCCACAGTCACTAATTTTTTTTTTCTCTCGCAATGTCTAGTTGGCGATTTATCTACCCAACGAATTTTGCATCCAAGACATGGATCTTCCGTTCTCTGAAAATCTGATTTCAGTCCCGTTTTTTATACCTTCTATGTCTTTACTTAGCTTTGGGGACGTAGAATGGAGTTCTAATCATTGTTTGAATTTTCTTGTCTGCTAAGTCTGTGATCTGTATCACTCCTCGGCCAATTTCCATTCTTTTTCCCCCGCTTTCCTCATGTGTCATACTATTCTGCCTTTTTCCTGGCTGGGAATTTATGACTGGATTTTAGACATTGTAAATTTTACCCTCTTGGGTGAAGGATACGTACACAGAAATGGCTCAATCCTTCTCAGTCTTGCTTGTCAGATTTGTTAGGTTAGATCAGAACAAAATTTAGACTAATTATCTACCACTACCGCAGAAAGAGCCTTCAGAGTGGTTTACCCATTACCTTCTGAATTATGAGGCTTTCCAGTCTCGCGGATGGGGGGAACACACTATTCCTGGACCGGTGTGAGTGCTGGACACTCTTTTCTTTCTTTAAAATTTCCCAATGTGTTTCTCAAGCGCAGCCAGAGTGATCCGATAAAAAATGAGATTTTCCATTGTGTGTTCAGTTCTGATGCGAAGGGAGGTTGCCTTTCGTGAGGGTTCTCAGCCTCCACACCATGAGCTATAACCTCTTGTAGCTTGACTGGGCTCTGTTAGGTCTTGTTTTAAGTTGGAGCCACCATTTGACTCAAATGCAAGCAAAGAGGCAGACTGTCCGTTGTGTGAAATGACTGTTTCTCCCCTTGTCCCAACTGCATGATACAGAAAACAAGCTCTCTGAATAAAACAGACATTTTTAGGGAAGAGCATGCTTATGATATCCACCCTGGAGCAAACCAGGACTTCTCTGTGTCCCTATAGGGCAGGAGCCTGAGAGTTCCATAGACAAATCCATCCCCAGTACGCAAAGCAGAGTTGATACCAGACTTAGAGGGGCCATGAAATATAATAGCCAATTACATGGCATCAGAGCAATGCTTCAGGACACCTGGTCATCCCCCCTCCCTAGACCCTTTATGGAGTCAGAAACACCTTTATATTAGCAAAACCTTTAACTACATACTGTCCTGTTCTTTCAAGTTTCTTGAGATAATTTCATCTGGTTAATGGAAATACAAAGGACCTTGTCACTTGAGCAGCAGAACATTTACTTCTTGGAGCCTTATTGGAGGGACAGTGGGCTGGTCACCTTCCTAGAGGATATCTTCACTGCTTTCTTCATTCAGCAAAAATTTATCAAGCACCCTTAATGTTGGTATAACTTTCTGGGCCAGGGCTAAAATAAAAACATGGTGAAAAAATAATCCCTTCTTTCTCCAAGGGACATCCTTATATTAGGAAGGACTTAAGGAAAACCTTGGATGCAGGCTGAAGGGATGTGTAGGGTCATTTATTAATTCCACAAATGCCCACCGAACATGTGTTTCATGGCAAATGCTGGTCTCTACCCATATAGTTGGCTTCCAGTCATTCCATGACTCTCATTCCCATGATTCCAGGGCGTTCTGTTCCTCCCAAAAGTTGGCAATCCTTCTTAGCTCTTGGGTTTGCTATCCTCACAATGCACCTGATAGAGCTGATATGACAAGGATTTCTTACTGAAATGGGTGCACAGACGCAGCACTGACAGCTAGCCCCACATGAAGACAGCAGCCACAAAATGAAAATGGCAGAGCTGAGTCCTATTCAGTTTTGGGTGAAATATTCCAATTTACCCCATTTACGGTCTCTCCCAGAAGAGGCTGGGCCAGAATATTAAATGACTATCGACATTGGAATCGCTGCTCCTAATCAAGTCAGGTAATGAATGAAGAGAATTGAAAATATTAGAATAGTTGGCTGTTTGTCACAAACGGTGAATTACCAGGCAAAAATGGGAACCATGCACTAACCACTGATTGTGAATGTGGCCTGATTGTTCTTACTTCAGGACACGGTGATGGCTAATTCGACAGATGGATTTTTACTGACGTAACGGACCTCAGGGTTCCCTCTGCCTAATTTTTAACAATGAATCAATCACCTACCATATTCACGGGGAAGTAGGAGTAATATCATGCATTAAGCCTACAAGTTTATAACCAAGAGAGAAGAGCTAACAAACTAAAACCACACTCTACAAGTATTCATCCACTCATAAAATATTTGTTAAATATTTTAAGCATTCTGCAGAGTGCTATGGGAATTCTACAGTCTGTCCAAGCACTGACTGCCCACCGTGTGGAAGGAGCACAATAAATACTTGCTGAGTGAATGGATGACTGAATACACCTGGCATCAGAAGAGACTTCCATTTAGAGAAGGCATTTGCTATGAGAGGAAAGGCATGGAGCTGGAATAGCAAAGATTGGCTCTAAGGAAAAGGAAGATGTGCCATTTACTTGGAGCCTGGGTATGTGGAGGAAGAGGTGGAAATAAGTCCAAATTGAAAGGCAGAGACATCTCATAGTACTCCATGGTGTCCTTAAGCAAAGAAAAACCATCACAGCTTGATGAATGTGACCCAGCCAAGGTGACTCAGCCATGAGTATTTGCTCTTCTTGAACATGCTTATCGATACGAGAGCAATTAGTCCATGTATTAGTCAAGGTTCCCCAGAGAAACAGAGCCTATAGGATATATCTATAGGAGAAGATTTATTATAAGGAATTAGCCCCTGTACTTGTGCAGGCTGAGAAGTCCCAGGATCTGCCATCTCCAAGCAGGAGACTCAGGAACACTGGTGGTGTGTCTTCAGCCCAAATCAAAAGGGCTGAGAACCACCAGTGTCAAGGGCAGGGGAAGATGGAAGTCCCAGCTCAAGCAATCAGGCAGGAAAAGACAAATTCTTTTTTCCTCTGAGTTTTTGTTCTGTTCCTGCCTTCCACAGGTTTGGTAATAGCCACCAGCCCCAGGGAGGGCAAGCTGCTCTATTGCGTCCATTGATTCAAATGCTAATTTCATCTGGAAAGACACAACCAGAAATGATGTTCAGCCACATATCTAGCCACCCTGTGATCCAGTTAAGTTGGCACATAAAATTAGCCATCACAGTCCATTTAGAGAAATAAACTAATTTTAACAAAGCAGATTTTTCTCTCTGGAATTAAAGGTTAAGAACAGACTTTGACATTCCAACAAATGGAGCCAACACAGCACAACCATGATCTCACCTAATGCTCATTAGATGAGAGCCACTATTGGGAATTTGGCTTAAATAGCTGTAAATCCTATGGGAGAAGACATGTCCCTAACACATCTACTTCCTCTCTAATTCAGAAGGAAACTGTTGGAGCTTATTCAGCCAAAATCCAATTCTACAAATTCCTCTCTGACAACACAGTATGGCCACAGTGCCAACTGTCCACCACTGGCAAGGAAAACACTTCAACCAAAATAACCTGGTCTAGACCATTCTGATACAGGATAAAGACAAACAGCCAACACATTGACTTGGCAAAGAAGTGGCCAGCAACACTTTCAGGATTCTAGTTATGAGAGCATTTATGGGACCTCCTGTTCCCATGGTGATGTCAATTTTATCTTTCTCCAGCGACTTTTACCATTCTCTCTCCGGTTGCCTATTGCCTCCATAGATCATGTTTTTACTATTATAGATTGGTCTTTACAAGGCTACTCCAGTGTGGCTAAGAATACCATATTTTCTGGGATTTTCTCCTCTCTGAGGCATCAATACCCTCCAGAGAAAATGTTGGAAGAGAAGAGAACCATTCATCATTTAACTAATCATGTGGAGGTAAGATCATTCTCAGGCAGCTGGTACAATCTGCAACCGCAGTAAAGATGATTTGAGATTTAACTGCTGTGCTGGCTAAATAACATTGGACAGAGACCACAGGAGTTGGCCAAGAGTGAGAAAGCAACTCAGGTGCTGTCGATTTCCCAGGTGTTGGGAGGAACTCTATCATACTGAAGCCTGTAGAGTCGTCCAACTGGAAAACTGTGATGGTTGTGATGAAGGTCAACAATAGAAGTGTCTAAGTCTCTGATGTCCCCAGTCAATGGAAATGCAGAGGGTGGGGGGCTTAAAAAGAGCTATTTCCTTATAGGTAGGATGAGATTGAAGACTTACCCTGCAGCTTCGTTTGCATGGCAAGCACACTGAGTGCATGTTTATTTGGGATGTCCTTGAGGTGCTGATGAGACTTGCAGAGGGGCTGGCCCAACTCTCCTGCCATCAAACTCATTCTCCAACCTAGATCTCTGACTCTTGTTCAAGGCTTTCCACTAAGATACTCCTTTAGTCCTGAGAGGTCACCACTGATCTATCCCCACCCTCTCTCAGTCTATCCCAGCTGGGACTCCATGGTCCATCATAAGCACTCCATGGCCAATAACTTCAACTTCCTTTGACTCCCTTCCTTGATACTCAAAACAAAATCCTACTCTGGATGATTAATTCAACCATCAATCTTCTTATTGACTGTGCCCAAGAGGCAGAAATTAGCTAGGGGGTAAAAAATAAGACTGGCTGACTGGCTCACTTTACACTCATGTTAGGAAACCTCAGCTGGAGTCTTGTGTTTGTTCTCAGGTGAGCTCACTTGCTCTCCTAACTTCCGATACAACCATTTCCTCTCCTCACTTCTGTTCTTCAACCAGACTCTTGATGTTCTGATGTCCCTGTCTCCCAGAAGACTCCAGACAGGCACTCCTGCATCTGTCTAGGCAGAGTTTAGGTTTCCCGAGCCCCCTTCTCTCTTCTTAAAAGTGAAACGTGTCCCTCCAACTTTTAAGGACTTCAATCCTTGGGACATTCTCTGCATGCTGCATCAATAATCTCTCTATTTGATCATTGACCCATTAGCATAAAATGTGCTCTTGTAAGGTCCTTCTTAAACAATAAAGGTCATTCGTCCACTTCCCTTTGGGCTCCCACCACACCCAGACACCTGTGCAGTGTCTACAGGCTCTCCTCTTCCTCTCACCATATGGTGCCTCCCAAGAACTTTTGCCTGGCTTCTGACCCACGTTCTCTCCCCCAAAGACTTGTATTAAAGCTACCAAAAGCAAAGGAAAAATTTCCCTTTCCCTTGCATTTCTCTCAGTGGAGTGCATCCCCGGTGCTTTCTTCCTCCTCTATGCATTGTCTCTCAATGTGCAAACACCACTGCCCCAGTTTTCCTCACTATTCTGGTTTCTCTTTCTCAGTCATGGCTACAGCTTCCTTCTAACCATGATTTATAAGTGTTGGCTTTTCTTGAGGTCTACTCTCTTCTTCTTTATCTATATATCCCACCTCAGTGATCTCACCCCATAGCCTTAATTACTATCCTTGCACTACAACTCCCATCTTTATCCCCACCAGGAAAGTCCTTTGCTCTGGATAGCTCCAAAGGCATACTTTTGCCTTACTTTCTTGTGGGCATGTCACACTCAAGGCTGAGATCCTGAACCCAGTAATCCTTTCACCTGTTCCACCCATACTCCGTCTTCCCCATCTTAGTAAATAATGTAATTATATGCCAAATTCTGGGGCTAGAAACCCAGAGTCATCCTCGTCCTTCTGGTGCACCCCCAACTCAACCTTCGAGCAAGCTCCCTCAGTTCTACCTCCCCAATATGTTCTTTGCTATGACAATTACCTTAGTCCCAACCACCTCCATAACTACCAGACTCCTACTAAAGCTTTCCAAGGTCCTCTGCCTCCATATTTGCCATCTTAACCTATGTTTTGCCTGAAATCCCGAGTGAACATTTTAACACAAACAAATTATCTTTATTCTTCTGCTTAAATCCTCCAGTGGCACTCATCACATTTCAAACAAAATCCAAACTTCTCCCCATGACCTACAAGGTCATCGTTGGCTCATGTCCCCTGTCCAGCTCCATCCTGGGCCACACTTCCTCATGCTCACAGTGATTCTGTGCCACCAGACTCACGAAATTCATAAATGTCACCTCACTTTCTACTCCTGGGAGCCCCTCTGCCTGGAGTCCTCTCTCCTATGCTCAGCAGATGGCTGGCTTCTTGAGCCACTTCTCTACTTAGCCCTTGTCAGTCACCGGCTCAGGGCTCCTGAATAAAGCTTCCTCTTTTGGTATGCTTTTAATGTTTGGTATGTTTGGTATGTTTTTAATCATTTCATCTAGCTTTCATGTTCCCTCAGAGTCCTACACAAAATGTAATTGTACTCCAATTATGTACTTTTGTTTATTTTTCTACTCTCCAACTCATCAGTAAGTATCATAAAGGAAGGGACCATACAGACTTATTGGGCTTTACTTTTCCATACCTCAGCTCAGGGCTAGCACCAAAGGGGGTGCTCCAGGAATGTTGGGTGAATGAGTCAACCTCTTGGTTCTTTGATCCATCCAGGCTATGTTCTTATCTAAGTCTTTCTATGCTTTATTTGGTGATTACCTGACTCCGTGGATTGGATCCCAACACCCCCTCCAACAAGAATGCTCTTGCTGAATTCCCCCAGATGCCCAAAGGACACCTATTTAAAGCTCAGTCAAAAGGACATCTCCTCCAAGAGGTGTTCTTAGATTCTCAGAGCCACATTGCCCAGTTCCTCTGTGCTCTCCTAACTAAGCTCTCTAATTGGACATCCCTTGTGCTGGGTCACCTACAGCTCATTGTGAGCCAAGACAAGTGGGCGGCTGCCTCTTCTGAGGGATGAAGGCTCCTGCAGACAGGGACCAGGTCACGTATTCTTCTGCACCCCAGAGTTCCTTGGCTCTATTAATTACTCAAAGGTCTGTTGAGAGAAATTCCTATTCCTGTCCCTCTTTCTATTCAGTGGAACATGACAGAACAGAAAATATTTCAAATAAGATAACCTCCATGGTCTCCCAGATAAATACTCCATCTTATCTACTTCAACTTAAATTAATATTGGGTTTTGGTGGGTCAGAAACCTGGTCTGTATCTTATCTTGCATTGTACATGTTTTTCAACATTTACAAGTGTCCCAACAGCAGACAAAATGGGCATGAAAGTTGCAACCCCAGAAGTCACTTATTGAGTGTTAAACACTAGACTCTTCCCTTGGCTTATTTATCCTGTCAATAGGCCAGGCACTGAGCTGGGCAAAGTTATGCAAGGCATGACCCCTAATCCTGAAGGGCTTAATCTGGCAGGAAGTAGAGTAAGAATCCAGAGTTTACAGGCAGGTGTTCTCCCATTTGGGGAAGATCCATCTATCCTCAGGTGCAGCAATGACATTCAGAGATGCTGCGGGCAGATGGAGTGACAGCTGTCCCAGGGATATTTCACTTTCTGTTCTTAATAGCTGTGTTAGGTTAAATGGTTGGAGTATGTATTTAGGAGTTCCTGTTCAAAGGACAACCTCTGGAGAATGGTGTGGCCATAGAGACTGAATTAAAGACTGATGACTCAGGCTTTCTGGGTCCTAATCTCATCATCTCTAGGATAGTCCTGTGGAAATCATTTTCTCCCTATGGTGACTTAGTTTTGACACTCCCAGAGTAAAATAAGGGCATGATGTCCTATCAGGCCAAGTCAAGGTGAGAGGAATTGAGCCTTTGAATCACCAGAATGACTAGAAATTTCCACTTAGATTTATTCAACGAGTTGGCCCATTTCTTGTTCTTTCAATACTCTGCAAAGCCATAGTCCTGCTTAGGGGGAAAAAAAGTAAGATTAAATCTATTCTGTATGAATGTAAGATTAAATCTATTCTGTATGAATGTGTGTGTGTGTTTATGTAAGTATCTATATCCTTTATTCTGGAATATGCCCCCAGGCCCTTACAAATATTTATTCTCAACACAAGTGAAATCCAGAACTGCAAAAACCCATTAATCCCTTTTTATTGCTCATAGGATTCCCGTCTGTGACTGCCCTCCTAGTCCACACCTCGCTGTCACTCAGCGTCAATACACAGGATGGAAGAGGTTGTGCATTGCTAACTCGACCTTGAATGCAAGCCTGCCAGGGACAGAGAGCCGGCTGCGGTCATTTGTGGCTGATGCATTCACGTTGCGATAGTGTCAGTGAGCACATCTGTTTCCAGCTGAGCTGCTTTTGTTTAAGCTCCAAGCCCTTCCTTTCTCCTGTTTGAAAACAGTTACCAGGAGGCAAAATGATTCAAAGTGACATCTGGGTCCCTCTCGGCATGTGCATGGTAATTCCCTTCCTCCCATCCTGTAATTAAGTCAATTAGATCCCTAAGTCTTCTATGAGGGGGTTTCCAGGAATACTTCCTCAGTGACACACACGCCATCACCAAATATCTTCAGTCCCCTCAGAGCACCGCTTCCTCCATGACTGCCTTTCCTCTACTTTCATCAGTGGAGCAAGAAATAAAACAAAGCACGGGAGTCGAAATTCCTGCCACGAATTGACCAGGTGGGTAAAGAAGAGAGATACAATGCGTGCTCTCAGGTCCCAGCCTTGGTGGAGGGGCCCCTACCACGGATGCCTCCTCAGCTGTGGTCAATCTCAGAGAGCCATTTCCTAAATGTTTTTATTAACTGAGATACTGACAGACTGAGCGTAATGCTTCAGACGTGAAGCTGAGTTTGGGTCTCTGTATCCCCAAATGTCAGGAAGCTAGAGGGCTTAATTGATGAACTTTCTGGGTACACACACTGTGTTAGTCAGTTTGGGCTTCTCTAATAAAAATGCCATAAACTGGGTGCCTTCAGAAACGCTAATTTCTCCCAGTCTGGAGTCTGGAAGTCCAAGTCAAGGCGGTGGCAGACTTGGGGCCCACCTTCTGTTTCATAGACCATGTCTTCTCACTCTGTCCTCTTGTAGAGGAAGGGATGAGGGAGACCCAGGGGTTGCTCTGGTAAGAGCACTAACCTCATTCATGAGGTCTCCCTCCTCACAACCTAGTCACCCCCAAAGTTTCCCCTTGTGGAACTATCACACTGGGGGTTGGAATCTCAATATATCTGGGGAACTTGGAGGGGAAGGGCATAAACATTCAGCCCCTAACAAACCCTAAAAAGCAAACAGACAAGTAAATAACTTTTTGTTTCCTTTTCTTGATGAAAATGGAAATTGCGCCTGTGTTCACCCAAGTTTCATTTAGAGGGGACAGGCATGTTAGGTAAGCGGCACACCTAGTTTGGGAAGTCTCCAATTACACAGAAAACCTGCTTTAACATCTTAAATTCCATTTCCCCAAACACTCATTTCCTGAAATTCTAAAGAGAATTCTTCAAGGAAATGATCCATAATTTCCTATTAGCACACATCTGTATCCTTTCCAATAAAAGAGCCTGTCCTTGCAAATAGCCCTACCAAGGGCCATCCGTCAATTAGGAAATGTACTCGTTGAGACAGGGGTCAGGTAGGCGTCATCCTCAGGATTCCCCCGTGGGCTCCTTCAGAAATCCAAACTTACAAATCAAAAGGACTTTGGGCACACACAGACTCACATGCATACATGCTTGTTGCTGTTGAAATAACCTAATTCAGACTGATTCATCTACCAACATAATCGATTCCAAATGCCTGCTGATCTTGGGTCATCAAGACAATTAAAGTCAAGCATGGTGATGCCATTCAAAACCAGCACAGCAAAATCTTTATCTTAAAGAGTGAAACCTCGTGTTTCTGGTAGTGGTAAACCCAGACGGGGGACAAGAAGTAGAGGTACGAGGAAAACCAGATTCATTCCCTTCTCCCCTCATCAGGTAATGTCAACTGAGGGTTCTGATTCGTGCAAGTCCTGAG
The DNA here is from genome assembly GCF_022355385.1 of Mustela nigripes. Lineage (NCBI taxonomy): Eukaryota > Metazoa > Chordata > Mammalia > Carnivora > Mustelidae > Mustela > Mustela nigripes. Next base: position 3,032,098 of record NC_081570.1, read on the forward strand.
CAGATTTAGGGACCCCGTTGGCTTGTTGGTTTGTAGGACTGATAATCCAGTTGGGAATGACATTTGCTGAAGTCACAAACATGAGTAACTCCAAACCCAATACAGTCCCTTCAGAGTGGGTTTCTCCCAAGGTCTGCGTTAGCTACATGGGCTAAACAACCCAGACCAGAAAAATGCTGCACGCTTAGTAGGGATTCCATAGATGTCTTGTTCTCTGATTCAACTATTTCGACAAATATTTAGGAGGCCTGTTTTCTACAAATTTTTATAATAGGCATCAATTCATTCATCTACGCATCATTTAAAAACTAAAAACAAATACAGTGCCTACTATGTACCAGGTACTTTCTCAGCCCTGGGAATGGATTTGTCTATAGGGCTGTGTGTAAGGGAATAAAGGGGCCCAACAAATGACCCCTTTGTCCCCGGACCAAGTTTGGAACTACACAGATAGAGAAACAGGACTAGGCAGATAAAGATCAAAATGTCAGCACTGTTGTTGATGGCAGCTGGTTTAGAGGCGTGCTCCTATAAGGAACTTTACAATACTGAATCCAGAATGGGGCAGAATCAAGCATCTAGTTTCAGGTATGGATGAAACGCCAACACCCAGCCCCCTGCAGGCAGAGACCTTGTAGTTGGAGCCTGTCCAAGCAGGCAGACCCCAGAGGAAAAGATCTGCAAGACCAATTTCCTCCCTAAACTCACTAACTAAAGAATTCACCCACCATGTAAGTGAGGCCTGTAGGACTGAAAATCTAGCTGGTATTTGCTTTTCCCTGAACATTGAAATATAAAGACAGAGAAAGGAGATTTCCTCACCCCTTCTGTGTGAGCACAGTGTCCCAAACAACCCAAGGGGCATTGATAGTGTTCAGGGAATTCTAATGTCCAAGAAGTGCAATCAACAAAGAGACAAATTAATGAACTTGGATATCTCAAAAAGGAACGGTTGCAGTAAGATTGAAAAGGGCAGTGTTATATACGGCAGGAGAAGGATGGGCATGGAGCGGATCTCGATGTGGATAAGGCAGCTGTGGGCCTGTCCATGGAGCCTCCATTCCAATAGGGCAGACAGACACTAGGCAAGTGATTACACAGCCCTCTGTCTTATTATAACTAGGATAAGTGGTATAATGTGAAAACGTGTGGTGCTAAGACTGTAGTAGAATGAGGGGCAGCAGAGTGAAGTCTGAGACTGTGCCCAGGATTGGGGTGCTCCCGAAGACCCCTCTCTTCTAGACCTAGGTCTTACCATTTTCTTGAAATACACAGTTCACCAGAAATGGAACCGCCATTTTAAAAGATGTTTTTTAAAGAGGTGATTCTATAAGCAGCAAGAGAAAGACATTAACACCTTTTAGATTTTCTAAACGAATCCGCGTGAAGAAGGGGCGGTTCCTGCTGCTCTCACTTGGCTCCCCCCATCCACACACCCTACAATTTACAGCAAACCATGAATCCCACTATTCTTCCCACAGAACTTGGAGGATGGGGTGGGCTGGGGAGCGAAGCTGAGCGCAACTGTGGCTCGGGGAACTTGCACGGCACAGAGCTCCTGACGAGACACCCCCTCCAGCTGTGGGGGACTTTCCTCCCCAAAAGAGGTTCACAGAGAGGCACAAATCACTGCCAGTGGAACAGGAACATTGTGTGATGAATTTTCCAGCTGATATAGGAGCTATTTCCTCAACAATTCTTCTCTAAACATTGTTGTTTTCTCCAGATGCCTTAAGCCCCTAAGCATGAGTTGTTTTTCAATTGTGGGTCTGCAAGTGGCTTCTTGCTTCCACACACTTCTGTTCTGGCTGCTGTGACAGAGGTTTGGAAAGAACTTCCTCTCTTACTGCTTAAACTCCATGGCCACAGAGGCCAAAAGAAGGGTACTTCTCAGCTTTTTCTCCCTCCAGCAGGAGCAGCTGGAACCCCCTTGCAGGCTGCATGGCAGGACGGCTCTTCCTTCCCCCAGACCCTGCCATTCTCAGCCATGGTGTGTTTGCCAATGGGTGGAAGACACTCTCTTCCTCTTTGTTCAATCCATAAATGTTTACTGGGTTTATTAATTTCCAGTGGCTGCTGTGACAAATCACCACAGATTTGGTGGCTTAAAACAACACACATTTCTTCCCTCCCAGTCCTGGAGGCCAGAAGCCCACAATAAGATTTATGGGTCTATAGTCAGAGTCTTTCTGGAGGCTCAAGGGGAGAATCCTGTCTTTTGCGGTTTCTCACTTTTTCAAGTTGCCTGCATTCCTTGGCTCATGGCCCCATCCTCCTAACCTTTCCACTTCTTCCTTTGTTTTTCACATCTCCCTCTGCCCCCTTCTTACCAGAATCCTTGGGATTACATGAGGATCCATCCACCTAAACCAGGATAATCTCCCCATCTCTATTTTTCTCTATTAAAGTATAATTAACATACAGCGTTACATTAGTTTCAGGAGTACAATTTTATGCACTACTCAGTCCTTAATAGGATAAGTCCCCATCTCAGTTTCATACTATCTGCAAAGTTCCTTTGCCATGTCTGGGAATATAGTCACAGGCTCCAGGGATTAGGATCTGATACGTCAGATCCTAGTCAGATCTGATCACCCGAAGCAGGAAGACATTACATACCTGTCAATCACACAGCACCTGAAGCTCCTCACTAGGCTTGTAGAAACACTCACCAGGGATTCAGAGCCAGCTTTCCACCATAGAGATTAAAAACTGGGGTGGCACCGCCCTTGCTTCCCTGTCCTCTGGTTCTAGGACTTTAGCATAGGACTCAGGCTTCAGCAGCCAGAGGCATGCTCAGGTTTGGTTTGGCAGCTGATCATATGAAGAAGCAGGGTTGTGGGGGAGTTGATTCTAGCACAAGGGGCTTGGGCAGAAGCTACACTGCATTTTAAGTGGCCTTGGTGACAGGGGCTCTAGCTGCACAGCCATGGAGCAGGACTGACATGTCAGTGGTATAGGACCAGTTATGGGGTATGATTTCACTGTGTAGCTAACAAAATGGTTCTCTGAATGTCCCAGGGGCCTTTGGGGTAGGCAGTGTCTTTGGATAAACTCATTTTCTACTAAATTGGCTAAGGGCTTTTTTCTGTTGCTTGCGTTTGAGAAACATGGCTGGTACATGCCAACTGGGATTGCTCATGTTTTCCCACAATTGCTGCTAAGGCCTCAGAGCTAAATAAAGGACATTCCACCACACCTAAGAGAGCTGGAAAGCCATAAGGAAGTGTCACCTGAGCTTACTCAGGCATAAGCAGCAGAGTCTCTGAGATCAGCTGCCACACCAACCCCTCCTCCTGAGCCTATATAGAAGCTAGGGAAAAAACTAGGAATGAAAAAGACAGAATGTTACTAAGATTATCAGGCCAGGGGCATGAAGTGGGAATGTGAGGCTAAAGTAGGAGGTCATTTACTTCACTTCCCAAAGGGGTTGGGACCTTTACCCTTCTCTCCCTAAAACCACATGGGCAGGAGGCTTTAGAAGAATCATTTACAGACAATAGGGAAGCAGTGTGCCTTAGTTTGCTTGGGGCAATTCTACTTGCTGCCCCAGAGTCACTGCTGGTAGCATTCCTCTGAATCTCAGAAGTGTACAGCTTTGCACAACTGATTGTACAATCACTTATTTACCAAACAAGTGCTTATTCCCTGGTTGGGTCTTGCTGAAGTGCAAGACCTGTAATCCCACTATAGGACTAGGGCACATCATTGTAGGAGGATCCTTGTGGGAATATGGCAAGGGCCCTTTGAGTTTTGGAGGGGAAGCACATGTGCACATAGATCCATGCCCATATTTTATTTGAAGGTAGAAAGCTTGGTAAAATACCGGCTCCAGCCAGACAAGATGGAAGTGGTGTGCAGTGGGTCTATGAAGGTAGCCGGAGCAACTCCCACCTTATCCTGATCTCCTACAGCCCTCAGAATGCACAGACAAAACTTCTGGGCTTCTTGTGCTTTTATGTGAAGGATTATGGAGGCTCAAGGAGGATGCAGGAGTTGTGGAGATGCTGTAGGTGCAGAAAGAAGGGAGGGGTATAGAAACTGCACCCCCTCCCCGTTTGAGTCATCCCCAGTAATAGAGGTTTTTGCAGTAAGAGTGAACAGTACATTTCTGGAAACCCACACTCAGCCTCCAGAGAGACCCTCAGCCGCGGCAAACAGCAACAGAATCATTTCAGGACCAGGGACAGCTCCCCCATCCGGACCAGGGACAGCTCCCCACCCGGACCAGGGACAGCTCCCCACCCGGACCAGACTCTCTCCACAGTCCCCTTCCCCCTTTAGATCCCTGACTCCAGATGTGTCAGAACCCAGAAGAGTGCAAGAGGCAGGCGCCCCCTGCGTAGCAACCCCACCTTCATATGCCTAGCCATCCTCTGATCTCCTCAAGGGAGGGCCTGGCCTGCATGGGGTCAGGAAGAGTTTTGAAACATCTACAAAAAAAAGAATTTTAAACAGGACGGGATTGATTTTAATAACTGACAGTAACTAGAAAGCAATTAAATCTGCCAAGACATCATTAAGTAACAGGAAGGGAGGGTTCAACACAGCATGGTTAATGAAGGAGATCAGGGGGAATAAATTCCTGTGAAGTCGAGACAGCTCAATAAACCAAGTTCAGGCTCACGGCAAGCATCTTCTGTTCTTGCCTGCCTAAAATTCTCTTCCCTCTGGTTTTCCACTGGAGAAATATGCTTCCCCCATTCTTAGTCTATGCAGTAGAGTAGGGGTTGTCCATGGTGCCTCTCCCTCCCACCTCCACACCTCCTGTCCTCATTCCAGGAGTAGACAGACATATGACCTAGGCCTTCCAGCTGGAGTGGATGTCAAAACTTCTGCTGGAGCTGCATTGGGGGTGGGGGAGAAGGTCATATTTTCATTATGGTAGCTCAGCTGGCAGAACTGTTAACCTGAAACTGTTGTTCCCCATCTTTCTACCACAAGTCAAGAGCTTGGCTAAGAGAGATGCCAGCATAGTGAAAAAAAGAGCCAAGAGATTCAGAGCACCTGGATCCAGCTTTGCCTGAATCCAGATACCCTGACTTTTCAGATTTGTGCACTAATAAAGTCACTTCAATTAAGACATTTCAAAATGGGTTTCTGTCACTTTGGTGGAAAAATCTTGCCTGATACAGGTGTTCAAGAAGGTGAGAAAGGAGGGCGTATCAGTCGGGTTCTAGCAGGAAACAAAAGGCAGGGGACAGATGAAGGTAAAGAAATGAACACGAGACTGCAAGCTGCCCAAGGACTACAAGAGTGTAAGACTCTACCAACCACAGGCGTGTGTTTACTGGAGCCCTACGAGGAGAGCTGCTCTGGGAAGGGGGTCACTGGTGGAAGTCATAGCCTTTTCTAGAACCACAGTGGTGGTGAAGCAGGAGCGAGAGGTGGGGAACATAACTGAGCTCTCACCTTTGTCCTCCTGCAAGTACCTCCCACTGGTCAAACCCAAAGGGAGGGAAACTGGGGCAGTGGACACTTGTTCAGAGAAATAGCAGGTTTGGGAGAGTCGTCACTGCATCCAGGGATTTTGAGCCTGGAGTGAATGCCCCGGAAGAATGAAATGGCACTCCTACATCACAGGAGGCAACTCTTGGGTCATTTTCCACTGAGGTCAAGGCTGATGTGCTCCATGCCTTTGCATATATTGTCCTCCTCCCACTGAACTCCACCTTTTGTTCAAGACCTTGAAGCCCCATCTTGTCTGTAAACCTGGCCCAGAAATCCTCAACCAGCACCACCCACCCTGCTGTAGCTTCACTGCCTCTAACTCAATGAACTTCTCTGGACGATGTGTTTGGAAATCAATCACAGCATCAGTAGGCCAGTGCTTGTGCCTCAGATTCACTCACCTGACTGCTTATTTCTAGTTTTCTTAGTGAGTTTGCACCATCACCACCGCCCAGAAGGGCTAGATCTCAACACCTCCTACCTTCAACTCATACACCTACTGCCTGCTCCCTCATCACTGTTCTGTGCCATACACACTGTTCTGTGCCATACATGCACCAGGTGCAAACCCTCAGCACCTGGTGGATATTTAGGGGCCAAAGTCATTCTTCCAAGAGGGGCAGTGGTTGCTAAATAAGTCCAGAGTGCCAGAACCACATATGTCCATAAGATATCTTTTTAAAGAGTGCTTTAAACAAGAAAAATGAATGAACCCACACAAGAAGAACTATGCCACAAGAAGAACTATTCCAAGTTAAACGCATGCTCCAAGCCAGTCTAGGGTGCTGAATTTATGGGGGCACCAGGAGATCTCAAAGCTTCATAAAAACTCACCCAACCAATATCCTGTGTCCTTTAAAATCTTACTGAAGCTATTTTATCTGCACTTCTGCCTATGCTAACTGTTCAAAGAGCTAGTCAACCTTGCAGGCTTCGGAATGAAAAGTTCCATGGAGTTTCTCACCAGCTGTGAGAAGTGCTGCTTCTTTTTGTGTTGCTTGATCTTGGTTCCTATCATCATCTCCACCCCATGGCCCATGGCAGAGCAAGGGAGCTTCTAATGGGCCAGCTGCTGCCTTCTTGATGGGGACAGATTCCACTGTGACCCAACCAGAGCCTACACTCCACCATACAAGCCACACTTGGAACTTCAGAGGCCTGGACTTGAGAGCAAGGAAGAGCTTCATCCAAAGGAAGGCACTGACCCCCTTGAGTACAGGCAGCAGATGTCCTTCCTGATCACATACTCACAGGCTCTGTTCAATTCTCAGAAGAGCTCTCATTTCTATCCACTGATTTCAGCATTATTTTCTCCCAGCATTGCAAGTCATGGTTCTCGGAGACTGCTGGCATGTTAATAGGCTGGTTATATGGAAATTGGGTAATATTGCTGTGTTCCTGGCTGCTGCAGGCCAGTGCCCATGGGGAGCCTTTGGTTGGGAATCAAACACATCACCTTCAAATGCCATTTACGCACTTAACTCACAAACCAATCTAACACAACTCTCTTCTTTCCAGAAATGTCATAAATACCAATTTGATTCTCAAGAAAGAATACTCTTAGCAAGATCATATTAAATATTTCTAAAACATAAATAAAAATCAAAGAATCAGGAAAAATATGAAGAAAAAAATGGGCCTATGCTTACCATTTACATCGACATGGTTGGAACTGGAGGGTATCGTGCTGAGTGAAATAAATCAATCAGAGAAAGGCAATATGGTTTCACTCATTTGTTGAATAGAAGAATCAGCACAGAGGACCATGGGGAAGGGAGGGAAAACTGAATGGGAAGCAATCAGAGAGAGAGACAAACCACAAGAAACCCTTAACTATAAGAAACAAACAGAGGGTTGCTGGAGTGGAGGTGGGTAGGGGGATGGGGTAATTGGGGGATGGGCATTACAGAGGGCACATTCATGTAATGAGTGCTGGGAGTGCTGTGCAACTGATGAATTATTGAACTCTACATCTGAAGATAATGATGTACTATATGTTGGTTAATTGAATTTAATTTTTTTTTAAAAAGGGTCTAAACTAAAAATAAGAAGCGGGGTGGGACGGGGGGAAATTCTGCATAAAACTGAACAGCTTACCTGGAGGAGAAAGTATGCTGGTTAGTGGAAGGTGGTCCTCACTAACAAGGGTGGTGCCAATGCAAGGTTGTCACACCAGAAAGGATTTTGATAAGGGAAATTAAAGCCATATCTCAAAAGAGGTCCGGAGATTCCCAGGTCCTTACTGGCAGAACAGACAGAACTGTAGCTCACATCCCTACAAAGTCATTGTCTCCACCTCTGTAGCTGAGACCAATGAACCAGACTCATCGAGCTGAAAGGCTGAGGAATTGTTAGGACAATGGTATGAGTGGATCTGATGACGACCCTCTACATCTGCTGGTTTGGATCACAGAGAAGAGGTCATGGCTTACATTGCAAGCAAATAACCACAGAAGAGAGAATTCTCTCTGTTTCAAAGTCAGCAAGAGACAGACTTCCTCTGGGTCACATGGCTCTAAGCTCTGCACACACCACTTGGGAAGAAGTCACCTCCATGCTGACTTAATTTCCTGAGCTCCACGGGCACAGTTCATCTGGATCCAGCCTCCCTGGCTTGTTTTAATTTTGTTTGTTTCTCCTTCGAAAGAACTTTGCTGTTTCCTCACTTCCAAACCAGATACTCTCAGTCTTCAGTGATGAGGTCATTGGGCAACATGCTCCTCCATTACAAGATGTCAAAGCTAGATACATGTGCCCCTGAGTCCACTTCAGATTCCCCCAGCTGTGAATGTGCAGAACAAGGAGCAAGCGCCCAGCATTCCAGAAGTTGCCAACTACAAGCATCTCCTTGTTTATGTGCTAATAATCCTAGGAACCCTGAACTACAGTGGCATGAGATGAGATTCCACACTGCTCAGGTCAATGAGAAGCTCACTACACATGAAAATTCTGTCCTTGCCGTCCCAGAGAGACAACTACAAATCTCGACACTCATGCTGAGTAGGGCACCATCTAAACACAATTACACCCTGCAATTGAAGTTCAGCATACCATGAGCAAAGGGAAAATTTCAATTTAAAGGTTTTATTTCAACCAGCTTAGGCAGTCCACTTCTCTTGATGAAATCCAATCCATGAAGGCTGAACACCTACTGTGTGCCAGGATGAATTTTTCAGGTTCAGTCTTGAAGGACCTTGCAACATAAAGGGCAGAGCAGTGGATTTGTAACCTGCCCTTCTGTTTGCCAATGCAATCAGCAAGAGATGCAATGAGCCTGGCTTTCACCTACTTCCCTCCAACTACCTTCTCTAAATTAAGGGAGCTTGGAAGCAGAGACATACCAGAAGGTAGGTAAGAAGAGGCAAAGAGAGCATACATGCCATGCACTACACAACTGACATCACACGCCTTGTAATTTGTCCCTCAACAGATCCAAGAGATGATAATATCTCAACCCTATTGAAATATGGTAAGCACTCACCTGGTAAAGTCTATAAAATGTTCAGCACACTATCTGTATTAAATTTCTATTGCTGTATACGACGTTACCACCAACATACGGGCTTAAAGCCACTCTCATTTTATGATGTTATGGTTTCTTTAGGCAGCAATTTGATACAGTGTGCCTGGGTCCTCTTCTCCAGGCTTCCCCCACCCCACCCCCACTGAAATCAAGGTATTGGCAGACTGTGTCCTCATCTGGAGGCTTGACTGAGGAAGGGTCCACTTTCAAGCTCCCCTATCTGGTTGATGGAATGCATTTACTGAAGGTTACAGGTGGCTTGCTTCTTCAAATCTAACAAGGGAAAGAGTCTCAGATTTTTGGAACTTCTGACTTCAAGGAATTCCTAGGCTGTATTTTAAAGGGCTCACCCAACTGGGTCAGGTCCACCCAGAATAATATTCCTTTTGTTTAACTCAGAATCAGCTGATTGGGGACTTAATGAAATCCTTTATCCTTTGCCATATAACAACACTTAGAAATGACATCCATTATATTTACAGGTCCATCACACAGTCCTTTGTAGGACCATACAGGGAGTCATTCTCACAAAGGGCACCTTAGAACCGTGCCTGGCACACACAGAAGCCCTCAGACAATGGTCACTATGCTTGTTCACATCTTCATCAACACCATTAACTCTGCTATATATGTATTAGGGAGCTGAGTCTGGGTATGTTAAGTAACCTGATCAAATTTTAGAACTAACAGTTAGCAAAGCCAGGATTTGAACCCAACCCTTCTCATTCCAAACTGCACGTTTTCTCCCATCAATAGTCTGTTGTAAGGGGTCCACTGAAAACTAGGTGGGGTTATTGTCTGTGTGTTAGCCTTATTGTCTGCCCTCCTCAGGAAAGGAGGGAGAGATAGAGAGCATTAAACTCTTTCCTCATGACTATTTTTCACCTACTTTTGCTGTGGTTACTCCAAATTTGTTCAGCTTAGGGCACAGATATTTATGCACTTATGAAAGACAACTCCTCTTCCCTGGCCTAAAGATACATTATGCCTGCTTTAAGCCTACCATGGGACTCCAGCTCCTCTTTGCCGACTGGGTCCAGTGACTTAAGGGAAGGTCTATTTGAGGCAACATGGAAAGGTATCCTTCCTGATAAAGGAGAGAGGAGTGAGAAGGGAGATTCCTTTGCTCTTCCTCCTATTGCCATCTCCCTCAGGAACACAATCACATGAGGTTTCAATGCTTGTAACTGGGCTGCCATTTTGAAATTATAAGGCAAAGTTCAAAAGTTAACAGAAACCATTGGCCCAGAGTCCTGACCTTGCCAAGCACTGATCAACCCTGGCATTGACTCCTGCTGGACTTCTTATTAGCTGGAACTATTGTGCACGTGACCTAAGCTGCTCTCAGTTGACTGCAGCAGCAGGAATTTTCAAGTGACAAATATGAGAATAAAGGGATGTGGGAAAGATAAAAAGAAAGAGATAGGTGAGGGGGGTAGGAAGAGAGATACAAGAATGTATTACAAAAATGCTGTAGGGACGCCTGGGTGGCTCAGTTGGTAAAGTGGCTGCCTTTGGCTCAGGTCATGATCCCAGCATCCTGGGATCGAGTCCCACATTGGACTCCTTGCTCGGCGGGGAGCCTACTTCCCCTCTGCCTCTGCCTGCCACTCTGGCTGCCTGTGCTTGCTCTCTCTCTCTCTCTCTCTCTCTCTGATAAATTTTTTAAAATGCTGTAGTAAACCCAAATACTTGTTAGAATATGAGAAAACACATTGTCCCTTCCACAAGGACCAATATGCCTGAAGCTCAATAGTCATGGGTTTTGGAGCTGGAGACAATAGGCTCAGGCCACCTCAGGTTAGTCCTTATATTCTGGCAAACTCTGGCAACCTACATTTTCATAATGTCTTCAAGGTTTCAAAGAAAATATTTCTTAATCAGCTGAGCAAAGCTTTCAGGAATCTGAAGAAGACTTTTGGGGCTTACATGCAAAAATTACCACTAACTGCCCTGAGATGATCTTATTAGAATCAATGGCTAGAAACAAAGGAATATGATTTGAGTCAGAGAATTTCCTTATTGGCTGCTGAAACTTTCAGTTAACCAGCTGTCTTCTAGGAAAACAGGCTCCCTCTTCCCCACTTGTCCCTTCCATTGCTTCTTGCACCAGTGCCATCAGGTGGGGCCTCCATTATGAGGAATCTGAAAGACTGATAGACAAGGAGGAGGCAGAGAATCAGCTCTTTACAGCTTGTTGTGTCCCATGCATGAGTCGAACCCAGCTGTCTAATGAGAAAAGTAGAGAAGGAAACCAGTACAAGCTCAGTTGCTTGGTGATGCTCTCTACAGTGGTAGGATAAAGTCCAGATTTCATAAGAGTTCCTCGCTCTCCAACATAAGGCTCAAGAATAAGGGCCATAAACAAGCCTCCTTTTTTTGATTCAAAAGGACAAGTGATTTGGAACTAAGCATGGACTCAGCCTAATGAAATTAATGCATTAGCATCTAATTTGACTCTTCAGCAAGTATAATTGCCTGTGTTCCAGGCTGGGCCAACATTCTCATTAGCAAGCATGTGACCATGATCAAATATATACGCAAAATGTTATGCTAGATGGGGTATAGGCCATAGGTCATGTGCCCTGCCATCCAGAAGCTCACATTGTAGTGGGGAGTCAAGATATTTTTGCAAAAAATTATATAATGAGAGAATCAAATGTCAGTTCTAGACAATGAAAGAAGAGATAACCTAAGAGAAGACATGATTAATTGCTAAGTGAATTGTTCAGACAGTAAAGACAAGAGGCCAGAGTAGAGAATGATTGCTTCAGTCTAGGATAATCAAGGGAGGTTGCAACATCCTATAGTTAGAGATGTGGAGACAAGACAGGGATAGGGAGTGGATAAGTTTAGTATCTGTTCCTCAAGAGGAGATACTGAAAATAAGACTGGAAAAGGAGATGGGAGCCAGAGTATAATGGACTTCTCAGTCAAAAGGACATTTTGTTATAAGAAATCACCCCCTCAAAATGTCAGATAGTGTTGTGGGGGAAATAGGGAAGGGAAAGTCGGGGAATGGTAGTGATTTCTGGGGGCTTAAACACATGATCCTACACAATGAGTCAAATGCATAACACATGCCTCATAGGACCAGACTCAATACTGGGCCATGAGAAGAAAGAAAGTCTGGTTATGCTTTCTTTAAGGATGTTCTTCATGAGATGAAGTAGAAGGCTTAAAATTCCTCCTTCTGGGACAAAGAAGTCCTGAACTTTCCTTCTATAAACATAGATAAACTTGGATTAAAATAGATTTGGTCAATGTTTCCAGGACTGGAAAATAGTGGAGGAATGAAGTCTCTGAGATAGGAAAACATATGGTGAACCTGACATTCATCCCAGCTCCTCCTGGGGACAAGGCAGAGCACAGTGGCCACACTGAGATGAAGAGGTAGAGATTGGAGTGTGGTGTCACTAAACATCTGGGATTAGTGAGGCTCCTCCTCTCTACCAAAGAGGAAGGAGCTATAACAGAAATACAGTAAAGGTTCCCTGTGGGTGGTTGGCCAATAGCTGGGTATACCCACAAGGGGTGAGAGTCCTCAAATCTTACCCTAGAATAGCTTCTATGAGGTTGAGAGAGAAATATCAGTACTAGAAATCTCACATTACATGGAAGAATCCTAATTAATCTGTGGTAGTTTCAGTTAAGACACCTGAAAAGAGTCATAACCATGATCCAGAATAAGAGCTATCCTAGATATCCCTTCCCCACCACCAAAGAAAACCCTACAACCAAACATATGGTTTCAGGAGAGCAGCCTATAAACCAACAATCAGACTAAACAAGGCTCAGCACCCTTCAAAGGAAGACAGTATAAATCAGACTTCTGATAATGTATCATGCACAGTGTCCATCATTAAGAACATTACTAGCCATGGGTAAAACCAGGAAAATTTTTTTCATGATCAGGAAGAAAATATTCAATAAAAACATCTCCTTATCTATCATATGATCTCCCTGATATGAGGAAGTGGTGATACAACATGGAGGCTTAAGTTGGTAGAAGAAGAATAAATGAAACAAGATGGGATTGGGAGGGAGACAAACCATAAGTGACTCTTAATCTCACAAAACAAACTGAGGGTTGCCGGGGGCAGGGGGTTTGGGAGAAGGGGGTGGGATTATGGACGTTGGGGAGGGTATGTGATTTGGTGAGTGCTGTGAAGTGTGTAAACCTGGTGATTCACAGACCTGTACCCCTGGGGATAAAAATATATGTTTATAAAAAATAAAAAATATAAAAAAATATATATATGATGATTTTTTTCTAGAAAACAAGGAAATGAAATTAATAAACAGAATTAGGGGTCCATGTATGAACAATGGTCATGATGGTCATAAGACTGAAAAATACCAGTAAGAATATTTTTCCCTGCAACATTTAAGCTGTAGGAATATATTTTATATTAAGGAAAAAAATTGGATTTAGGGGCGCCTGGGTGGCTCAGAGGGTTAAAGCCTCTGCCTTCGGCTCAAGTCGTGATCCCAGGGTTCTGGGTTCGAGCCCCACATCAGGCTCTCCACTCAGCAGGGAGCCTGCTTCCCCCTCTCTCTCTGCCTGCCTCTCTGCCTACTTGTGATCTCTGTCTTTCAAATAAATAAGTAAAATCTTTAAAAAAATATATGATGAAGAAGATGGGATTGGGAGGGAGACAAAACATAAGTGACTCTTAATCTCACAAAACAAACTGAGGGTTGCTGGGAGGGAGGGGGTTTGGGAGAAGGGGGTGGGATTATGGACATTGGGGAGGGTATGTGCTTTGGTGAGTGCTGTGAAGTGTGTAAACCTGGTGATTCACAGACCTGTACCCCTGGGGATAAAAAT
>NC_081570.1:3045912-3098636 GCF_022355385.1 Mustela nigripes
ATATGTTTATCAAAAATAAAAAATTAAAAAAAAAAAAAAACATCTCCTTGATGACAAGAATGTTGGAATCAGCTGACAAAGATTAAAAGCAGCTATGATAAACATCAGAGAAAAGGAAATCATTAAAAAGAACCAAATGGAAATTCTGGAATTAAAAACTATAGGACCTAAAACCACATTGAGATACCACCTTACACCAGTTAGAATGGCCAAAATTAGCAAGACAGAAAACAACATGTGTTGGAGAGGATGTGGAGAAAGGGGAACCCTCTTACACTGTTGGTGGGAATGCAAGTTGGTGCAGCCTCTTTGGAGAACAGTGTGGAGATTCCTCAAGAAATTAAAAATAGAGCTTCCCTATGACCCTGCAATTGCACTCCTGGGTATTTACCCCAGAGATACTGATGTAGTGAAAAGAAGGGCCATCTGAACCCCAATGTTTATAGCAGCAATGGCCACGGTCACCAAACTGTGGAAAGAACCAAGATGCCCTTCAACGGACAAATGGATAAGGAAGATGTGGTCCATATACACTATGGAGTATGATGCCTCCATCAGAAAGGATGAATACCCAGCTTTTGTGGCAACATGGATGGGACTGGAAGAGATTATGCTGAGTTAAATAAGTCAAGCAGACAGAGTCAATTATATGGTTTCATTATTTGTGGAGCATAACAAATAGCATGGAGGACATGGAGAGATGGAGAGAAGGAGGGAGTTGAGGGAAATTGGAAGGGGAGGTAAACCGTGAGAGACTACAGACTCTGAAAAACAACCTGAGGGTCTTGAAGGGTCAGGGGGTGGGAGGTTGGGGGAACAAGGTGGTGGGTATTAGGAAGGGCATGTATTGCATGGAGCACTGGGTGTGGTGCAAAAACAATGAATACTGTTACACTGAAAAGAAATTTTTAAAAAAATGCTGAAAGGAGCTCAACAGAGATTGAAGACAGAAAAGGAAAGGGTCAGAGAATTTTGAAAGAAATGGGAATTTATCCAACCTGAGGGCAAGAAGATAAAAATGAGCTTAAAACATTTTTAGTAAACCTTGGTGACATGTGGGATAATTTCAAGTGATCTCTCATAGATCCTAAAAAGAAAGAATAAACAAAAAATGGGACAGAAAAAATATTTTAAAACATAATAATCAAAATTTTCACATAGTTGGTGAAAAAAAATTAATTGACAAATCCGAGAAACACAGCACACCCCAAATACGGTAAGTACAAAGAAAATCATGTCTGGATCTGCCATGATCAAAATGCCAAAAACCAAAGTTGAAGGAAAAAAAAAATTTTAAAGCAGCCAACTAAAAGCAGCATGTTACACACAACATTAAATAATATAAATGATGGCTGACTTCTCATTAGAAAGAATGAGGGCCAGAAAACAATGGCATTGCAATTTTGAAGCACTAAAGGAAAACAACTATCAATATAGCATTCTATATCTAGTGAAAGTATCTTTCAAAATGAAGGTAAAATTAAAAAAAAAAAAGTTGAGAAGATATGTCAACATCTGAACTGCACTCTAAGAAATATGGAATAAAGTATTCTAAGCTCAAGGGAAACAGTACCAGATAGAAATATATATCCACAGATGGGAATACAGAACACAGAAGATGGTAAATATGTGACTACATATTTAAAACATACAGCTTTTTTATTCTATTAATTTCCTTAAAAGGCAAATTATTGTTATTTGGGAAATATAGGAAAGGAAAATAGCATTATTATGATAGAGAAGTAAGATTTATTATAACAACAGCACAAAGGATAAGGTGAGAAAATAAATTATATTTTTGTAAAGTTCTTATATTTTTGAAGAGTGAAATGATACAGTATCTAAGTAAAAAGTCAGGCACACCTCAGAGATGCTCGGGTTTAGGTCCAGACCAACACAATAAAGCAAATATCACAATAAAGCATGTCAAATGAATCTTTTGTTTTCTAGTGCATATAAAAGTTATGTGTACACTATACTGTGATCTACTGAGTGTACAGTAGCATTATATCTAAGACAACAATTTCTATACCTTGATTCAAAATACTTTATTATTAAAAATGCCAACCGTCACCTAAAATTTCAGTGATTCATAATCACCGATCACAGCATAATATAATATAATAATACAATAATAGTGGAAAAGTTTGAAACACTTGATAATTACCAAAATGTGTCATTGGAGACATAAAGTAAACAAATGCTCACTTTCCAAATATTGGGAAACCAATGCCAATACACTTGCTTGATGCAAGGTTGTCACAAACCTTCAATTTATAAGAAATAAATATAGGCAGAATGCAATAAAGTAAAAAGCAATAAAATGAAGTATGCCTCTATCAAATTAAGGATGCACATTACAATCCTAGAACAACTTCTATAGTAAAAGTGAAACTACAAAAGAAGCAATGAAATTGAAATATAAAAGCCCTAGTACATTGTTATCCTGATTTTTTTGCTGTTGAGACTGAAATTGTCCCTTCATACCTATTCTCCAATATAAAAGATTTTCTACTGGTTAAGTAGCTGCACAGAGGAGACTACTCTTCTCAGCCTCCTTTGTGGTTTGATATGACTATCTGGCTAAATCATGGCGAATAGAATATGAAAAGAAGTAACAAGTGTGCAATATCTGTGTTCTTACCTTAAAATATAAGACAACAATGAAGTCGTGGAAGAGCTTCAATATAGAAAAAGCCTGAGCCCCTGATGCCCTTGTGGAAGACAAGGATCATATCAGCTTGGATATCTACATGACAGCAAAATAAACTCTCATTTTTATTTTGTCAAAGTTGTTATTTTGTGTCCCTGTTGCATATAGCCCTTCTTAAATTCTAAATATGGCAGTTCTTATACATAAACTATAGAATTTGGATATAAAAGAGGCACAGAGCATTCAAAGCTATACAACAACAACAATAACAAACAAACAAAAAGTTATACAACAAACATTAATCACCTAACATGGGCTAGATATGGTGGTAGGCATGGGGTGTACTGGGATTCACTGGTGAACAAGATAAGCCTTCTCCTTATCTCCAAGATAAGTATCCTCCTACATAGGATACACAATCTTGAAGTATCACCTATCTTTTGTTTAAAACACTCTCACACTTGCACCCTTCATGTCTTCACCAAGCATTTAATCTCTGACTTCCAATAATCAGAGTCCCCTCTGTTTTCCTCAACCCTTTCTTTTCAAAGTCACTAGAAATAAATCTAGCAATATTCTTCTTCCAGTAATGGCAGAACAACTTTTATCAAACAGACCCTTCCTCCAATAACAACCATAGATTTCTGAAGATACTGGAGAATGGCCACAAACAGGTAGAGATTGGAGGGGAGTCAGTGCTGGAGAAACAGGAATGATACCAGGTAGTTTTCCTTTTTCCTGATGTCAGGGCCTCATCAGAGATACCGGGTAGGTAAAATCCAGAAAGGAACCAACACCCAAGAGCTTTGAAGAGCCAGAGGAAGAGTTCAAAGCAATATCATCAGTTAGAAAAATGGAGGAGGAGACATCCTAGAATGAAGAAGGCCACAAAAAGAAGCAAAATATTCTGCATACAAATGCTGCCAAAATCTCTGGATGACCCCTGAGCTGTGTGTGTGTGTGTGTGTGTGTGTGTGTGTCCAAGCAGCCAGCTAAGCCCAAGGGGACTGAGCAGTGATTTGACCTATGGTCCACCACGAAGAGAAAGAAACTAAGTGATAATGAAAATATAATGCGACAAGATTTGTGGGATGGTACTAAAGTAGAAACACAAGGAAATGCATAAGTTTAAATATTTATGTTGGAGAGGAAAAAGGTCCAAAATCAGTGGTCTAAAATTCAACTTAAAAATGCGAGTGAAAGAAGAGGAAAGTATATAAAAAGAAAGAATATAAGAGTAAAAATCATTAAAATAGAAAATAACGAAACAGAAAAAAGTAATGAAGGTTTTAAAAAAATCAAGAAAATCTGAAGCTAGCAAATCAAGAAAAAAAAGATGCAACACAAACTAATGCTGTTTTTTTTTTAAAAAAACTAATACTGGGATCATAAGAGGTAGATTATTATAAACCCTATAGACATTAGCAAAATGGCAAGAGAATTCTAAGAACACTTTTACTGATAAAATTAACAATTTAGGTTAAATGGACACATTTTTTGAAACATACAACTTATCAAAACTGATATAAGATGAAATAGAAAGCCCAAATAGCCCAATTATCTACTAAATAAGTGGATTTCATTTTCAGTCTTCTGACAGATAAACTTCAGGCCCAGATGGTGATGTTGGTGAATTAAACCAAGCATTCAAAGTAAAAGTTATTCCAATCCTCCATAAATCTTTCCAGAACATACAGAAATAAGAAATACACCCTGATTTGTTTTATGCAGATGTCATAACTAAGATACTAAGACATGAAAAAATTATTAAAACAAATAAAGGTGATGGGGTGCCTGGGTGACTCAGTGGGTTAAAGCCTCTGCCTTCAGCTCAGGTTGTGATCTCAGGGTCCTGGGATCGAGCCCCACATGGGGCTCTTTGCTCAGCAGGGAGCCTGCTTCTCTCTCTCTCTCTGCCTACTTGTGATCTTTCTCTGTCAAATAAATAAATAAATCTTTAAAATAAAACAAATAAAGGTGAACAACCTTTTTAGTAAATGGAAGTCAGCAATATGTATAAAAATACATTAGGTAAGAATAAGAATTCAAGGTTGACTTAGTATTTGAAAATCAATCAACAATATTTCATGTTAATTGAACCAGATGTCCATTTAAGTAAATTCACAAAAACACATGCCAAAATTTAACACCAATTAATGTTAAAACACACTAAATTAGAATTTGAAAATTTCTCAACCTCAAAAGGGTCATACAGAAACAAAATGAAATGAAAAAAACTAAAGCCAACTCTGTACACAATGCTTTATTATTCACTGTTTCCCTCCCAAGATGACAACAGGGCAAGGTGTTCACTCTCGTCTTCTGTATTTCACTTTGGTAGGATCTAAGACATTGCAATGGGTCAAGAAAAACAAAGGCACAAATGTTAGGAAAGAACAGCTATCTCTGCTCACAGAGATGGCGCTACTTTTGAAGTAGGAGATACTAAGAAATCTACAAGCAATTTCCATAATTGATAAGTAAATAGTCAGTCACAGGAGGAAAGCTCAACACACACAAGTCAGTTATAGTTTTATAAACTAGAAATGAGCACTTGAAAACTTAATTTAAAAATCAATTCAACTTACAATAGCTTCAGAAATTATAAAATAGTCCAGAATAAATTTAATGAAAGATGTGCCGGATCTCCACACTGGAAATGACAAAACATTACTAAAAGTAATGAAAGAAGATATGAGTAAATAGAGATGTCCACAGACTGCATGATCTAATATTGTTAAGATATTAATTCTCTCAAAATCGATCTGTAAGATTCAATTTAATCACAATCTAAATTCCAGTGGGCATTAATATAAGATTTCTTGAGCTGAATCTGAAATTTGTATGAAAATGCAAAGGACCTAGAATGTTGAAACAATAACAACAACAAAGTTAGAGGAGTTAAGACACCTGACTCCAAGGTCATGTGATAAGAACAGGCATTTGATCAGTAAAGCAGAATATAAAGTCTAGACAACACTCATACACATCTGGACATGAAACACGAAATTTCGCTTACTGATATCCATCCAGAGCATCAAGGTAATTCAGTGGGGAAACAATACCCATTTTGACAAATGCCTCTGAGACAACCAGAAAGCCACTCAGTAAAATATGAATCTTGATCTCAACCTCGTATCCAACACAAAATCTCATCCAATTTTCATAATAGATCAAAACATAAAACTACAAATTTTCCAAAAGAAAAACTAATTAAGAGATTATTCTGTGACTTTGTGGTAAGCAGTGTTTTCTCAGGCAAAGACAACAATAACCATAAAAGAAAAAAGACCACTTATACTTCATCAATACTTAAAATGCTTTATTATAAAGGGACTCAATGAGTAAAATAAATGGGTAAGCCTTAGAAAAGGGAAAAATACATTATAGAAAATAGTAAGAACTGTTACTGGTCAAAAGCAAAATGAAAGAAATAAAATAACTCCATTAAAATGAAATAAACCTTTGAACAAATATTTCATAAGTGAAGGTATAATGATGGTCAGTAAGCACATGAAAAAAAAGTGGCCAACATCATTAGTTACCATATCAATATCAACTAATATCCTGTCGATGAAATCAAACTCACAAAGGGATAGAGCTCACACCCATCAGAATGGCTAAAATTAGAAGGGCTAACAACAGAAATTGTTGGTAAGGGTGAGAAGCAGCAGAAACTATCATGCACAGTTTATGTGGGTTGAGGGGGGAAATGGTAAACTGTTTAGGAAAATGGACCGAGGCTTTCTCATAAATCTTAAAAAACGCTAAACATTGCACTCCTGGGTTTACTTACATGAGAAATAAAAGCATATGTCTGCAAAAAGCTTAAGTATAAAATGTTCATATGAATTCATTCATAATGGTCAAAAACTGGAAACAGCCCCCAGGGTCCATCACCAGGAAAAGAGCCAACCAGACGTTAGTATATCCTTAACCCGTTCCTATGCAAAAGTACAACACACTGCATCATAGTAAATCTCAAGAAAAAGTAAGGGAAATTGTAGAAACCGTATACAAAACAGCAAGTACTTTATCATTTCATTCTTTTGTCCTAGGCCAGTCAAAACATAGCAAGTTAAAATCAGCACAATTTTTGAAGAAGAACAAAGTTGAAGGACCAACACAATTCAAAGGTCGAGATTTACCGTGAAGCTACGGTGATCAAGACACTGCGGAATCGGCAAAAGAACAGACAAATAGATCAACAGAATGGAAGAGAGCCCAGAAATAGATGCACATAAGTAGTCAACTCATCTTTGACAAACCAACCTGCGACATCTTTGAGCAAGGGCAGCGCAACAGAGGAAAATCTTGAAAACCAATAGTGTCAGAGCAAATGGACATCCTCATGCAAAAACAAAACAACAACGGCAACAAAAAATGCTGAATTAAGACACAGCCTATACACTGTTCACAAAATATTAACTCAACATGGATCACAGGCCTAAAAATGAAACACAAAATGATAGAACTGGAAGGTTGCACAGAGGACACCTGGATGATCTTGGGTGTGGTGACACCTCTTTAGCTACACACCAAAGGCATGACTCATGAAAGAAAGAAGTGATAAAGTCAATGTTGTGAAAATTATAAACGTCTGCAAAAGAAAGCATCAAGAGACTGAGAAGACAAACCACGGACTGAACGAAAATACTTGAAAAGACATCTGATAAAGGACCATCATCCGGATTGGCAAAGAACCCTTAACATGCAACAATAAGAAAACAAACAACTCCATTACAAAATGGGCAGAAGACCCACAGGCAACTCCCCAAAGAAGATACACAGATGGCAAGTGAGCACGTGAGAAGATGCCACATGTCCTCTCTCATCAGTGGACTGAAAGTTAAATCAACAGTAAGACCCGCTACTTACCTATGGAAAGTGTCAAATGCAGAACACCACCAACCCCAAATGCCAGGAGAACATGGAGCCCCGGGGACTCTCGTTCATTGCTGGTGGCCTTGTAATGGGTGCGGCCACTTGGGGAGACAGGTTGGTGGTTTCTTACAGAAGTAAACATGTTCTTACCGTAGGATCCTGCTATCACATCCCTTGGTGTTTACTCAGAGGAGTCGAAAACTTGTGTCCGTACGAAAACTCACACTTGGATGTCAAAGCAGCTTTATTCATAATTGCCCAAACTTGGAAGCAACCGAGATGTGCTTCAGTGGGCGAAACAGGTAAACTGTAGTCCATCCAGACAACGGAATATGATTCAGTAGTAAAAAGAAAGGAGCTGCCAAGCCGCGAAAAGATATGGGGGAACATTAAACACGTATCACTGAGAGAAAGAAGCCCGAATGAAGGTTACCTACTTCATGATTCTAACGTTGTGACATTCTGGAAAAGACAATAGTAGAGACACTAAAAAGATCCGTGGTTGCCGGGGTTTGGGAGGAGGACGGATGAACAGCAGGACAGGGGACTTTGAGGGCAGTGAAACTGTCCTGTGTGGTTCTACAGCGATAGATCATGTCATTAACATGTGTCTCGGTCCCTTCTCTGACCCGGGCACACTGGGCTCCTCTCTGCCCTGCACACCCCCTCCCCCCAGTGAGATCCTCTCTCTGGAGCATCAGCCTTGAAGCTCTCTCTGCTAAGAGCACTCCCACGGCGCACATGGCTTGCTCCCTACACTCCACCCCTCTCTCTACCTTTTCCCTGCTTTTTTCTACAAAATACCTCAATGATCTGGGTTTTCCCTGAAGCAGACACCAGGAAGGGATTGAGCAAGCAGGGTTTTATTGGGAGAAATGTCTGTGACCGGAACTAGGGACAGACCAAAAAGCCTGGGAGAGGGTAGCCGACACAGGTGGAGGGGAGCGGGGCGGAGGTGGGCAAAGTCCTAGCCAGCTGGGGGTCTCCTGGAGTTTCAGCAGAAATCCCAGAGTATCTGTGACCCAAAGCGGGGCTGAGGAAGGAGTCCCTTTTCTCCCAGCAACAGGGTCTGTGTTAACTCCCCGCTGCACTCGGTCCTCGGTAGGGAGCAGTCCACAGGCAGTGTGGCCTGGGAACAGATGCGGTGATGGGTTTCAGGTCCCCCTGCCCTACCATGTGCTCATCTTGCTTCCTGCGGCCAAGGAGCCTAGGGAAGGAGCACACCCAGGCAGCCACTGCGCCTGACATTTCAAATCTGTTCCTACTGTAGTTGTTGGAAGGAAGTCAAGACAAGGGAGCTGCCCTGCCTTCTCTCTAATCCCAGCACCTAGAATAGTGCCAGACACATAGTACATGCTCAGTTAAATTTCTTAAATGAATGAGTGAACGAACCCAGGAAGGTTTCCCTTCTCCCTTCTTCTGGGTCCATAGAACTCTCTTTACCCCTTCTCTTCCCACACAGAGGTTTACCAAGTGTTTCTTCCATGGCCAGTTCACGTGTGGATACCAAGGACTGGGCCGGGGACCCGTGGACTCAGCTGCGTCGTGGCACCAGGTTCAGAGAGTGAGTAAAGTTCTGCTTGATAAATCTGAGGGTTCTCGTTCGGCCCTCAGGATACTTATGTGAGTAGGGACAAGACCAGGTTGCCCATTTTGCAATGGATGTGGAAAATGGGAGTCCTGGATACGGTGTAAATGCCGTGGCTCCCACTGACCCAGCGTGACTCGTACAGTCTCAAGGTATCCATCGCCCTCTATCCCTTACCACATTGGACAGACGGGTCAGCCGACTCTCAGGAAGTGACACAGCCGGAGCCCATGAGTCTTTCCATGGCCAGGCACAGACCCCCACTGCCCCCTGCTCTGGGGTTCTTTCCAGAACCCACCCGGAGGCCTGTCCACAGAGTGGAGACTGCAGATCCCACCCTGGTTATGACACTCCCTGCTACCCATCATCCTCCGTCCCCCTCCTGGCTACTCCCCTGCCTTGAACTGCAGAGCTGCCCGGGGGTGCGAACGGACAGGTTAGCATCAGGACACGGGTTTAGTATCAGCGTGGTGCCTTAGAGCCCCACGATGAGAGCCGCCCAGAAGGCCCGGCTAGAACTGCTCATTAGTATTAATAATAAAGTCGGGGGAAGTGGAGTTGGGACACCCAGCGCCTTGCAGACTGATGAATCACCACATCCCTGGGCTATTTGCTGATGCTACTGCATTTACAGCTTAATCTTCCTGTAACCATTTTTCAATAATCAGGGAAGCTAAATTAAGAGAAAGGCAGCTCCTTGCTATTAAGCACAGCATCTTGCTAACCCTGCTTTTGACAAATGGTATCGACCCGGGGAAGCGGGTTCAAAGCTGCCTCTTGGTTGCTCCGGCTACCATTCTCTACGGTGCCACGACCTTTGTGTTTCTCCGCCCTGGACACAAATTCTGACCACACTGGAGAAAGATCATGGGTTCTGAAATGGACCCACAGTTGATACCACAAATACCATGTCTCTCGGGGGTTGAGAGGGTTGATCCTCCCCCTAAGTTCATGCTCACAAAGTCAGAAATGACAAAAGCCTCCTGAGTCACAACCAACGTTGTATCAACAATTCAGAATAACAAGTTTTTCCAGGTGTGAACCCACGTCTGCCCCTCTCAAGCACTCTGCAGGGTAACGTCAGGTTTGTCTCAACAAAATACTGACGCAGCCCCTTGAGCTTTTGTGGAAATGGCCTTACGGGAATAGAAAATTTTAACTCAAGGATCAAGCCCTCAGGATCTGTTTGGGATTAGCTTACTTCCGTACAAACCTTTAGTAAGGAGTAGGAAAGATGGAAAATACCTCACACACATCTGTGGTTGCCAAAAGAGATGTTTTAAAGACACTGCTGTACAAAGAAAGCAGAAATAAATTAAGGAGGCTTGCAAGCTCTGCATCAGAGACAGTAGCACCATCTGCTTTAAGTAACATTTATTTTCGCAGAAAAAAAAAATATGTTCGAAAACTGAATAATGTCCATGTAGTCTAAATATTTGCTCTCCACGAGCATCCTGGGAATGATATGCAAGAGTCCTGAGAACTCGAAGACATTACAAAATATCGAAATGGAAAGAAACAAAGTTATTTTACTATGCAGTGTGTTCAGTTGCTATGTAAATGTGGGAGCCTCATTATTTATTGCTTTTTCAGCTCTGACAGTTGGAAACATTGCAGAATCAGAAGACATCTGTTGAGTGTAGCACGAGTATCTGCAAAACAGCGATCAGGGCTGAATGGTGTTATTTCTGGACTCCTGGGTGCAGGTGTGAAGTCCCAGCAAGAAACAAATTGCACTGAGCTCTTTGCAGCCACTTACTTGCTACAAGTTAAACACTCCAAGAGGCTGTTCTGGGATATGATGCCTACCCTAACGCTGGCACTCTATTTGCCCTGCTCTGTTTTAGAAGGTCAGACTCAGCCCATCCACTAAGCCATCCCACGGGCACCATTCAGGGTGGTGGTAAACATCCCAGGCTTTGGAGCGGACAGGACCGTGTGCAAGCCCCAGCTCCATGACTCCAGCTGTGGGACTTTGGAGAAGTTGGAGGACTTCACCAGGTCTGTTGTCATCTGTGTGATGGGAAGAATGACATTCCCCTTGCCTAGTGCTGGGATGAGAAGGGACTTACTTCATGTGTACCAAATGCTTCGTGTGCTGGTTACCAGGATCCCTCTGACCTCGCTCTGCTTCCGAGGCTGAAGTCATAATTCTAATGGGGATCCCAGGGACTTAAATAAAAATACATCTGAGACATCTTTGGTAGCACATTTTTACATTTTATTGACACATGGTACAGAGCATGCAGTGGAGAGATGGCATTCATTAACTTACGGCTGGGCCTTTTGAATTTTATCCTGCAGTGTCTCTGGTTCTATAATCTGATGGCCTTATTTCATCCTTTGATATTTCAAATCTGCCAGGAGCCCTGGCACCAAGCCCCAAACATCAGATCTTAAATATTCCAAAAAACGCCTTCCCACCTTTTCGAGCTCACTCAGCACACCTGACAGGGAGCGGACTTTAATGAGCATGAAAAGCACATCCGTACGCCCTGCCCGACCACTCAGAACCTTCCTGCTGTCTCTTTTCCAAGACTGCAAAAGAGCTTTCAACTTGCCAAGAATTCATGGCAAGATTCTTTTTTAATAAATCAGATTTCTCTCCAACAAATATCTACCATACCTCAACACTTAGGAAATATTTGTTTGGGAAATGCATATTTTGGGAAATGCTCACTGTGTCCCCAGCACGGTGTTATTAGTATTTTGATGACTCTTATCATGATTACGGTCTCTTTATTAATGATCCCTAGAAATAGACCAGATAGCACACCGGTCACTTAACTGACCAGGGAAGCGCGTGGTTCTCAGGCTCTGGTCCCTAGGAAAAGCATATTTGTTCCCATGGCTTCTTGACTGAAAATGAGAAAAGAATCACCTAAGTATGAAATGCTTGATACTGTGTTCAAGTTCTTGAGAAAATAGCAGCACACAGTAAAAAGCACAATCCTGCCTAAATACGCCTTTTTATCCTCTGGATAAAATAGTGTCTGTCAGGTTAAGGATTCTCCAGGGCGGCGTTGGAGCCCAGCACGGACAAGCCACACGCCAGGTGTCGCAGGAATGCACATGCACACCGGCCAGAGAGCAGGACCGGGTGTGATACGAACCACGTGGAGACGCGTCCCTCCTTGACCATCTGCAGGCTGGAGGCAGCCACACAGAGAGAACCAAAGGAGAGGTCTGCTCCCTGCTGCACACTCCGCACCCGATGGGAATGGCAGTGCACAGGGCAGGGGCATTCTCTGCAGCAGAGGGGCTAGAGGGAGTGTTCCAAGTGTTTCTGAAGCCATATGGAAACAAGTCGGACAATTGCATCAAGAAGGTGGAGAAAGGTCTGCTGTTGTAGAAACACCAGGAGCCAAAGAGAGCCCTAAGGGAGTCCTAAGGGATTTGGGCTCTCGGAAGATGGGGAGGTGAGATGGGCCCACGGCTGTGGCAGGGATGGCTCCAAGGCACAGCAGATGGTTTACACCGACGGAGCGAGGCTCCGTTCCTCCCCACCGGAGGAAAAAGATCCTGCAGCGTCTCGAGGTAGAAACATGCAGAGGGATAGGCTGGAGACAGCCAGAACTAGCAGAGAAGAGGGAGATGCTGGGGGCACACAGGACACAGGACTCCGGGGATTCTGATGACAAGCAGGCCGCGCAGGGGCAGAGGAGGGAGAGAGGCAGGCAAGGCTGTTCGGCTGCAAGGCATGGGCAAGGCGGAGAGCACACAGCCCTGACCAGCAGACGGAGGAGGGTCCGACAGGGCTCACCCCCAGAAACAGCCCCCCGGGCCACAGGAGGCTGGATGAGAAGGAATGACAAGCAGGGAGAGCGCAAGAAAGCGGACCGATGGCAAGACGCGGAGCTTCCACGCAGCGCCCGAGTGAGGCACGGAGCGCTCCCATGCTGACGCCCGCAGCCACTCTTGACCCACAACTTCATGTGGGAAAGCATCAGGCATGGACTTGGCCAGGTGGCCACCGGCTCAGGTCCCCGCGACCGCAGCCAGCTTCCAAGCGCCGCAGGAGCCTCCTTCCGGAGCAGGAATTGCGGGTGGAGCGGGCTTTGAACCCTGTCTTCGGGGCAGGCCCCCGCTCCCCTGCCAGGACAAACAGGCCCGCCCCGTTTCCACACATGCCGCTGTAACACGGGCTCCAGATGGTGGGACCCCAAAGACGAGTAGCACTTGCATTCCCAGAGACCGTGTTACCTCACTACCTCCACCAGCCCCGGGCTTCTCGGAGAAACTGCCAACGGTGCCGCGCAGGGAAGACGCCTCTGTCCCAACGAGCCCCTGGAAAGACAGAGGGTGAAGTTCACAGTCAGGCCAAAACTCCAACAGCTGCCAAGAGGGAGGCTGATGAGCTCTCGGTGTTGTAACAAATGCCCCCAAGGCAACACCTGCCCCAGAGGCAGGAGCGAGGCGAGCTGCTGCGGAGGCTGCCGGGGTTGGGGGCTGGGGGGCTGACAAAGCAAGACCGGAACCAGGCGCGTCCACACAAACACGCTCTGACTCTCTTCAGGGTTTCGCCGGTGTCCGCGGAGAGGCTGGACGGCCACGCAGCGCCCTCCCGTGCACCCGCCTTTGTGCGCCTGTCACAGCCCCCCACTTGTCCCGCGTCCGACAAGCATCAGTGCACGAATTCCACCACGAGATCCTGTCCAGCTCGGTGACTTAACTCGTCTCTTCCTACAAAGAACTGTCCTGCAGGTTGCTTGAGGATTAAGTGAGACCGAATTCTTGTCCCACAGCAGGCACCGCGCGAGCCGGTCGATTCGTGGCGGGTGTTTTCTTCCCGCTCTCCTTCTCCGTCTTCTTCGCATGTTGCTCTGTCCAGCTCCAAGATTCCCCTCTGGCCTGGGCAGCGATCAAACCCGCCTCCCAGCTTTAGCGAGGCCCGCTCGGCCAGGATGGAGCGCGCAGGCCAGCAGCCCTCGGGTTCTGGGAGGAGGTTCCTTCCGTTTCCAGTCCCGAGGGTAACATGGGGGCACGGCTGCGTGTGGCTGTGAGGACGGCCCTGTGAGGCGGGCCGGCTCTGTGGGGCCCCATGCAGCCGCCCAGCGCCCCGTGCTCAAGAGCCGCCAGCACTCGGCCCAGCGCTCTGCTGTCATTGTCTTGAAACTCCTGGTGAATTTTTAACAAGCTTCCAGTTTTGCACGGGGCCCCACAGGTTACGTGAGACCTGTGAGGTGTTCTATTTTCCACTTTCCACAGCTGGGGAACGCGGAGCCAAGTCAGGTAAGGACGCCCCAGAACCCAGTGACTAAACCCCATGCCTTGGACCCAGACGCGTACAAGCTTCACGAACGCCTTTTAAATCCCGGTGAAATACACATCACATAAAATTGACCATTTTCAACTATCTTGAAGTGAGCAATTCAGTGGCTTCTACTAAATCCATTGTATTGTGCGACCATCACCATCTGGTTCCCAAATATTTTCAGGACCCCAACAGGAAATTCTGGGCCAGTCAGCGATCACTCCTCACGCCGGCCTCCACAGCTGTTACGTCACCACTAATCCACTTTCTGTCTCTAAGGATTTACCAACTCGGGACATCTCCTTTCCCTGGAATCACACAACACTGGGCCTTCTTTGAACCCTCAGGCCCGTATTTAACTCATTTCTGCCACAGAGATAATGGCTTCTCACTGGGAGTGTTGATGTGAAGGCGCAGGGAGAAACGGCTCATCTTACCAGCCGCTTCATTACTATCTGTTGTCGCTGTCGCTGTGGTCACAGCGAGGGTGGCCGTGTTGTGTACGACTGTGCCCTGAGCCATCAGTGATCACACAGCTAGCGAGTGACAGCACTGAGCCCCCGACTCTGCGTGCTCCCCCTGCAATGTCCCTGTCGCCGGGGTAGGATTTCCTGGGGAGCAGGATGCGGAGCAGGTTAAGGCCGTACGTCGGGCTTGGGATGGGGGGGAGGAGGAGGCGCGGAGATGCCAAGAAAGGTCTGGAGCAAGAAAGGAAGGACAGGGCAGGTTGGGGAGGTAGCTGAGCTGGGCTGGTCAGGTGGGGCCCCACCCTGGGATGGTCAGTACCTTCCCTGGCGTCTGGACCACACACCGCAGCACCCCGGGAGGCCTCATTCACAGGATCCCGACGCTGCTTTGCAGAAATTTCATCTGGAAAGAAGGATTGTGCGGATGAGAGAACACAAGCCGAGCCGGTACGGAGTCCTGGGGAAGCGCTGGGCCCTGGGCGCGCTTTCCTCCCTGTCACCGACTGGTGTGTCTTAAAATAACCACAATGCTGTGCAGGAACCCCACCGAGGGAAGCTTCGGGCATTTGCAAACAACAGCTCATTCATTACGCGTCAGCCTTTGTCTCCCTGTCTGTGGGATAAATGAAACAGGCCTGTTTTGATACCTGCAACCCGCCCCCTGGATTTCTTTCTTTCCTCTCGCCCCGTGGCAGGGCACAGAGCGTGGCATTTTCTGTGCCCCACAGAGGGCCCAGAGCAGCGACCAGCCTCTGAATACAAGGGAAGGAGGCCTGGACAATGGGCCGCCCCCTGGTCATACCAGCCTTGTCAAACAGAAACATATTTATCCCACTTTCTGAGATGACTCTGGGCAGGAGAGGCAGACGTCTTTGGAAACAAAGATCCCACTTTTATGCAACCACAGTTTCCCATAGGAAAGCCCATTCTGACCAAGTTGGAGCTCTCACTAATCCTTGAGCTTGAGAACTGGACCTGTCTCTCCAGATGGCCATCGTGCGATCTCTGGGGTGGCCGAAGAGAGGCTCCAACGTCTGAGCAGAGCTGCACAAGGAGGGAGGGGCGGCGGACGGAGAGGACGTGGAGCCACGTCTCTCCCCGGAGCTAGAGTCTGTGGAGCAGAGGACACTTCTGCTCTCTTAGGAGCAGGATGACCAGATAGGAAGGAAACGGCTCTGCGGGCAGGATATTGTGCTGGTGCTCTGTTGACGGGAGGCTCCCTCTATGAACCCCAGCCCTTCCGTTCCAGCCCTGCCGCGTCCTGGCTTCACGTGGATCCTTGGCAAACTGGTCACCTTCTCTGAACCCCAATATTTCAACCTGTGAAACGTCTGTGAGGCCATCGAACCCGTGGGTCTCTTGTGTATACCTGCTGACGTTGTTGGTGTGAGACACTCAGCAGACACCAGTGTTCCATGAAAAGTGGGTGTCTGGCCGCGGCAAGACCCACGGGACCCCCGCATTGCCTGTCACTTGTTTGCTCCTGGATGTCGGATCGCCGTGCACACGACGGCGCTTTATTTCCTGGAACGGCTGTCCGTGCGCTCACTATCCTTCTCTGTGGTTTTAAGTAGGTTTCCAGAAATCAGCTTTTAACGTATTTCTTGCTTTTGCTCTAAGCCAAACTTGAACTCCTTCACGGTTACTGAAATGACATTCCGCCCCATCTCCACCATCCCGATGTTTTCCAGCTCCCTCCTGAAATCTGCCGTATTTGGTTCATTCTTGTATTTTGTTTGAGAGGTTTAGGATAGCTCCCTTCTCTTTCTGGTAAAAGAGTAATGGCCTTTAAACGTTTTGCCAAACATAATTACATAGACTTTTCTTTTTCCTGTAAATTTCCAAAATGAATTCTATAACCTCTTTACCATAAAGACATGACCATTAGCACACTTCTCTCTACATTCCCTCTCCTGGTAAATAACCTTTATTATTTAAGCTCTGCCGGGTTTTAACTCCAGACTGTGTCGATGTGTTCCCTGTATGACTCTTTCTAATCTTGCATTTTACTCAAAATAAAGACAACAAACTTTCTGTCGTGTCACTTCCCACTTCGTCTGGGGGTGTGTGCCTCCCTGCCTCTGCTGTGCCAGAGGAGCTTCTTGCAGGAGCGACTTGCAGGTAACGCAATTTTTTGAAGATCTGCATGTTGGCAGGGGTTATTTTGTTCTCTTTTTTTTGAACTATTTGGCGAAAAACATGCTTTTAACTTGAAGTCCTTCTCCCTTAGAACTTGGGAGATATTTCCCCACTGTCCTGTCTTTGATATTATTCCGGTTATAGTTAGTATACGGTGCCCCAGTACTTTCAGGTGTACAACGTAGTGATCCGACAAACCTGTACATTTCTCACTGCTCATCGCGACAAGTGCACCTTTACTCCCCGCCACCTGCTTCACCTGTCTCCCCAGCCACCTCCTTTCTGGTAACCATTGGTTTTTCCCTCTGTATTTAAGAGTCTGGTTTTAAAAAGACAGAAACGGGGTTGCTGGTTGGCTCAGTGGGTGAAGCCTCTGCCTTCGGCTCAGGTCATGATCTCAGGGTCCTGGGATCGAGTCCCGCATCGGGCTCTCTGCTCAGCGGGGAGCCTGCTTCCTCCTCTCTCTCTGCCTGCCTCTGCCTACTTGTGATCTCTCTCTGTCAAATAAATAAATACAATCTTTTAAAAAGAGAGAGAGATAGAGACAGAGAGAGTCTGGTTTTTTTGTCTCTTGCTTTGTTCTTGCAAATGACATATCTGATAGGGGGTTAATAACCAAACGAATAAAGAACTTTCACAACTCAACACAGAAAACAAATAAACTCCGAATACAAAAACAAATGAACACAGAAAAACAAATAAACCCCAATGTTTTTTAAGAATTATCCTTAAAGGGGGCGCCTGGGTGGCTCAGTGGGTTAAGCCGCTGCCTTCGGCTCAGGTCATGATCTCAGGGTCCTGGGATCGAGTCCCGCATCGGGCTCTCTGCTCAGCAGGGAGCCTGCTTCCCCCTCTCTCTCTCTCTCTGCCTGCCTCTCCATCTACTTGTGATTTCTCTCTGTCAAATAAATAAATAAAATTTAAAAAAAAAAAAAAGAATTATCCTTAAAGGGACGCCTGAGTGGCTCAGTCGATTGAATGTCTACCTTCGCTTCAGCTCAGGTCATGATCTCAGGGTTCTGGGATCGAGTCCCCCATCGGGCTCCCTGCACAGCTGGGAGCCTGCTTTTTCTTCTGCCTCCACTTCTCCTGCTTGTATGTGGTCTCTCTTTGACAAGTAAATAATATTAATAATAAAAAATTTTACTTAAAAATGATAAATCAGATACCAGTCTAATCCTTGCTGTCTTGAAAACAGCCTACCTTTCTTCTATATGTTTTTAGGATTGGCTTAGTTTGGTTTTTGGTTTTTGGTTTTTTGGTTTTGGTTTTGGTTTGTTTTTTTGACCTAGACTTCAGAGATTTTAGCTGTATTTAGGGCTGTGTACATTGTCATTGTTTTTGCTAGGTATTCAATAGTTTCCTTAGACTCAAATCTTTCTTCAAATCAATCTGTTTTCTTATATTGTCTTTTTTAAAGATTATGTATTTATTTTAGGGAGAGAGACCATACGAGCGGGGGAGGGGCTGAGGGAGAGAGAGAATCTCAAGCAGACCCCCCACTGAGCATGGAGTCCATCAAGGGGCTTGATCTTGTGACCCTGAGATCATGAGATGAGCTGAGCTGAAAGCAAGAGTCAGACACAACCCACTGAGCAGCCCAGGTGCCTCTCTTCTACTCTTTTAATCATTTTTTCCCCTACTCCTTTCTCTCTCATCACTTTCCAGATTGCACATTATTAGGTAATTATTTAATTTCTGGAATCCATCATCCATGTCTCTTCATTTTTCCCTTACTATTTCTCTTTATATTCCTGTGCTGCAGGACAGCAGACCTCCTCATCCTCTCTTCCACCTCAGTGACTCAGCTCTGAGCCAATTTTATTCTGCCCCTCAGCTGTCTATAAAATATCCTTTTTACAAATCTTGTTTTGAGCTCTTTGCTATTTTCACTCTAACTTCGTAATAGTTTCTTGTTTGGGGGGAGGGGGGTGTACCATAATATGTCCATGTTCATAGCAGGAAAACTCAATGTCAGAAAGACATCAATTCCTCCTCAACAGATTTAGAGAGACAATGCATTTCCAATTCAAATCCTAATAGAATCTACAAAACTTGACAAATGGATTCTAAAATGTTTGTGAATGTGCAAAAGATCAAGAACACCAGTACGATAGAGTAAGGACGGGAACAGAAGACCTACACCAGCCACTATCAGCACTTGCCATAAAGCATCCTGGAGTGACAGGCAATGTGACATTGCCCAGGAATTTGATAAATTTGCCAGATGTAAAACATAGCAAGCTCAGAATTCGACCCGCACATAAAGAGAGAGAGACGACAGTGTGGAGTAATGGGTAGGCAGGAATTTTCCAGCGAATAGTGCTGATACCGTTGGTTATCCGTAGTTTACAAGTGAACTAGGCAGGGCACCTGGGTGATTTCATTGGTTGAGTGGCTGACTCTTGATGTCAGCTCAGGCCATGATCTCAGGGTCCTGGGATTGATCGAGCCCCACATCTAACCCCACGCTTAGGACTCTCTCTCCCTCCCCCCTTCCACCAACTCTCTCTCTCTCTCTCTCTCTCTCTAAAATAATAAAAAATTCTTTACAAAAATAAATAATAAGTAAAAATTAAAAAATAAAAAGTGAACTAAGGCGTCCAACTCATTCTACACAAAAAATCACTTCAAATAAATTTAAAACTTAAAAAGCATATCTCCAAAATGGAAGATGATATTTCTTTCTGACCTTGAAACAGAAGGACCTCTTGAACAGAACCGAGAAACTAAATATTGTCAAATAATGGATCATTTTGGGTGCATTGCAACTAAAGACGTGTTTATCAAAACATACTATAAAAAATTCAAGAAACTGAGAGAAGGTGTATTCAACACAAGTAACTGAAAACAGAAAGGTTTTAGAATTTAGAATTGATAGAGATGCCTTTTAAATCAATAAGAAAAAGAGAAACAAACCAATAATAAAGTGTGCAATAGACATGAACTGTCCATTCACAGAAAGAGAAACACATGTCCAGGAAAACGAGGGAGATGCTTGGCCTCATTAGAAACCAGGCAAATGCCAATTACGATAGACAAGTTCACGCCACGGGACAGGAGGCAGCTGATATACTCAGTATCTATACTCAGGTAGTGTAATTACAGCCAACTCGGAGACATGGGGCATTCCTTGGTAAAGATAATGTGGGAACTTGGCACTAGACTCTTAAGGATATGGAGAACTTCTTACACAGGTGCACCAGGGACCAGCATAGTTCAGATTAGGAATAAAACAAACCATAACTGGAAACTACCCAAAGTTTTGTCCACAGGATAGTGGATTAAAAAATAAAATTATGGTATTCACACAGTAGAATACTATGCACCATTAAACATGAATGAACTTGAGAGTATCACATGGCGAGACACACCGTTAAGGAGTAAACGATGTTATTTGCAACAAATTATGAACCTTGGAAAAATACAAGTCCCAGAAGGCCACATACAAGCTGCCAACTTTACAATAACCAGAAACATGGAAAACGAAGCAGCACACTGGTTCAGAATGCACAGGAAGGATCTTGCTTTCCTTCCAGCCACAAAACAAAGTCAGTGAGACCAACAAGCAAACCCCGTTACCGAATAATCTCGGAGTACTTTTTTGAACATCTTTTTTTTTTTTTTTTAAAGCCACAGTGAATGGATATATCTATATTGTTATGTTACTTGGTGATGATAAATAATCTGGAAAACACAAGGGCTAAACAGAAGAAAGGAAAATTGCCCCAGATCCTACATCTTCCAAAAGAAAGAAAGAAAAAAGAAATAAAGAAATCCCTGAATGGGGACTTTCTGTTCTGAAGAGGGATATCAATCCGATCCCAACAATGTCTGCCTACTGTGTGGCTACAGAGATAGAGGAGGGATATCCGCTCGGGAACTGCGTTTCAGGATGCATATGTCCATTTGAGCTGCAGGCACCCGGGCACCAGGGGCTCTCGTCTATTGTGGGACACGCCTAAACCGGTCTTAGAGCCATTCGCTTGTGCCCGGGGAAAGGATGCTGCCCAGCTGGCATCCATGCCAGAACCATCATCCTATGGTTCCACTTGTGTGAAAGTGTGACATTGTCTTAGGTGCAGTCTTCTGGAAACCGAAATCTTTGAGGACAGAATTTCCACTTAAGATAAAATTTAACAAGCTCTCTAGAGAAATTAGCCAAGGTCAGAGATCTAAACTTGCCAAATAAACAAATTGTCAGACACTAAAACGGACAAGTTTCTCTCCCCCCTCCCCATTTTTAAAACATTAAGAAGCTGAATAATTCTATTTTTCCTCTAGCTTCAGATAGAGCAAGTGTTCATAAATATTCATTTTTTCCAACTGGAAGCATTAGGCCTTGTTACTTCGAGTGGAACTAACTGAAAATTAATGATGGTTTTCAGAAAAAGCAAGATTATATACACAGAAGCAATTAAACACAAACCTATTAATTATTTAACAACTTGTTAATGAGTAGAATTTCAGTGCTGGGGTTTAAGCTACTCGAGACTGCCCCTGCCAAGTTACTTATACACCACCCTTCCAAAGTTTGGCTTTGAGATGTAAAAGAATTTGGGGGGATTTTCACACAGATTTGCACCTTGCAGAAGAGAATCTGGGATGCCAATTACAGAGACATGGCAGCAAAGGGACTTGGAAATAGAGCAAAGAAATCATCTCAAGATTTTGATCCGAACCCCAAGATGAGGTAAAGTTTAATTTCAGATTCAGAATATTTGTTGTGACAAAACAATGTCGGCACTATTTCTATTTCGTACATATGTGTACTTTTATCTTAAGGATTTTAGCATGAGGTTGACCCATTTTAAGTTGATTGTGTGTGTGTTATTTTAAGTAAACTAAATATGTAAAATCTAAAATTCACAAAATTGCTGAGGCTGAATCTTCATCTGTAGTTCGGGACCCCATGCTTTAAGTCTAAAATACATGCTTTTAGGGGCGCCTGGGTGGCTCATTCAGTTAAGCATCTGCCTTCAGCTCAGATCATCATGATCACTAGGGTCCCTGCTCAGCAGGGATCCTGATTCTTCCTCTGCCCCTCCCCCACTCTTGAGTGCGCGCTCTCTCTCTCCACCGCCCCCCCCCCGACAAATGAATAAATGAAATTTTAAAAATAAAATAAAATACATGCCTTTTGAGTCTATCATCTTGCCAAATTGCACCACCTGCGGGTGGAGACTTGGCACTGCAGCCCAGCCTTATTAGACATTGCGAACATGCACCCAACAGGCTCAGCCTTCCAGCGCATGGAAGGACATAGGTCACGTTGCCAAAACACACTTATATTTGGCTGACGTTTCTTTCTTCTCCATCCTTTCTATATTCTTTATAGACACGTAGGTGTTCCAGGATTTTTCCTGAAACGCTTTTCCAAAGCTGCACTGACTCTCAGGCAGCCTCACCGAGTCCTGTGGCTGTAGTACTGTGTCTACGTTGGTAACTCCCAGGTACCGGTCACGCCTGGACCTCTGCGCTGAACTCCAGATGTGTAGACCCAGCTGCCCTCTCAACACCCCACGTGTGTATCTAACAGACGCCCAACTGTAACGCTATTCTGCTCTCTCGGTCGATAGAAACGCCTGGGGTCGTCCTTAGAACCTGCCCTCTTTTCCTTGCACACTCACACTCAGTCCTTGGAGGGCACTGTGGGGTGGGCTTTCCTCGCAACACAAGTTCCGCCCACGCCTCCATCTTGTACCAGAATTAACTCCTTTAACTGATCTGCAGGCTTCCAGTCTCCTCTCCTGACCCCTCCAGACTATTCACAGAGTAGCCGGGGGGATCACTTTAAAATGTCAGTAGTATCAGGGGTCTGCTCTGCCGAAAGCCACCCAATCCGAGCCCATTTCTCAGAGCAAAAGCTGAAGTCCTTGCACACGGTCAAGGGCCCACATCATCTGCCTGCACTCCTGCTCTGGCCTCATCTCTTGCTACTTCCTCCCTCCATCCCTGTGCTCCTGCCACATGGGTCTACTGCTGTGGCCAAAATATGCCTGATCCCTGCCCCAGGGCCTTGTGCCTGCTCTTCCCTCTGCCTGGGTCTCTGTTTCAGCCTGAGCCCGGCAGACAGCCCTTCCTGCTCTGCCCCAGCACGCCCACCGCTCCCTTCTCCTGACATAGTTACTCCTTTTTCATCTGCGCATTTCCTACGTATTTCACACAGGAATTTATTCATTCCTACATCTAATCATTCATTCATTGTCTCTTTCCTCCCACAAAAACGGGGCAGGGACTGCGTCTGCTTTGTTTCCTGCTGTGTTCCCTGCTTGGGAACAATGCCTTACACGGAGGAGGCACTAAATAAAGGTTTGTCAGGTACAAGAATGAATAAAGATTGATTGCATTAATGCAATTATGAATGAATTACGAATTATTAATACATGATTATCAATAAATGAATAGATAGGTTGCGTTGTGAAGTGGATGGAAGATGGCCTCACCGCAGAGAAAATTCACAGGATAAAAAAAGAGGTTTTCTAAGTCACATCTAAGTGTCAAAAAGACCAAATGACTTGATCAGCGATGAAAGCCGCCACGCACTTTCATGGTGATCCCACCGCCTTGGTGACCCACTCTCCCTGATGGACCCCACCCAGGGTTCCAGAACGTTGTTACTCGAAGTGTGGTCCATAGACACCAACCAGCGACACGGTCATCACATTGGAGCCCACTGGCCAAGCAGAACCTCAGCACCACCCAGACCTACGGAATCAAGTCTACATTTTGGCGAGATCCTCTAGCTGTTGGTTTGCAGGTAATGTTTAAGAAGTACTGGTGTACACAGCCATGCCAGTGCATCACAGCCGGCACACAAACCCATGACTACCGGACATCTCTGAGCTGAGTGCTGAAACATCTCTCCGGACCTAAATAGCATCCATCCCAATTCCTGTATCCTTCCATGTGATGGTGATGCATGTCCACCATACCTGAAGGACAAGGGAGCTGCTAGCCCTCTCAGAGCCCTCTCTGCCGCAGCCATCTCCAAGAGAGGCAACCTGGTGATCCTAGGGCAATGTTGGAGCCCAGCTAAGAGGGTTGACTGCAGTCCGTCGGGTGGCTTCCCAGGCCTTCCTGTCCCTCCTCACCTTCTTTCTACCCTCTTAGTTGGGCCACTGCAAATTCAGGGGCTAATCCCCGATAAAACAGAGTGTAGGTAGAGGGACTGAGACGTTTAAAGACAAGCCCTGTGGAGCTGGGCGGGAAAGAGTGGGTGGGTGAGCCCAGAGAGCAACCTGAGAGGGTGTCTCCTCTAAGTCACCTCTACCACCACCGGAAGCACACAAAGCCCTCCCCTGGAGAGGCCCAAGCTGGGGCTGAGGATTGTACCCCATCTGGAAGATGCACCCATCAGCCGAAGCAGCTGAGTGTTCCAAAGGAAAGGTGGGGAGACATTTGAGATGCGCACATGCTATTTTATGAAAAACAGCCTGTGCCAGACAAAACAGAATTAATGAATCAGACAGAGCAAGAATATAAAATTAAAATTTCAGAAATGTCCTCAGAGTAGTAACTGAGGAAATAAAACACGTGAAGAAGGTGCAAGCCCTTCTGAAAAAGAATCAGAGAAGGGAGCCTGACACGATAATATTTTCAGGGGTGACCTCAATACGTGGGTGGGATGTCAGAGCACCAGGACACCAGGCGGCGGTGGGGTCAGGTGAGCTCGGGAAGGAGGAGCAGGATGGTGAGAGCCCTGGGAGACAGTGGATGTGGAGGAACAAGGTCTAGACATTCACATAAGAGGAGCCCTGCCAGCACAGAGAAAGGTAAAAAACTGAAAAGAACATTTTTTTGAAAAACAAGAAAAGACCAAGAATTTCATGGGTTTAGGAAAAGATGTTCTCAGCTGGAAAGGGCTTATAGAGGCCCCAGCTGGATAGATTAAAAAATATAGAACAAAATAAAAAAATAAACTTTACCGGGACCCATTAGAAAGTCTAAGATCATCAAAGGAGAGAGAGGAGTCTAAAACACTTTCAAAGGAATGAAGCAGATAACCCACAAAGATAAAAGAGCAAGATTAAAAATATTGCTCAGGTGTTCCAATCTGCTGTAGAGACGGAGGGTGTCCAAACACGGAGGGAACAAGAAATACTACCCCAAAGTTTTGCATGCAGACAAGTTGTCACTTAAACTTAGGCAGAATACAAAACTTCAGAACGTTTGCCCCACAGAGACCAAGGGCTGGTTCTCACCAACCAAAGTCAGAGACCCTCAGACTTTAATATAGAAATAAAACATTGGTTTTTTTTAAAAAAACAGCAGGAGAAACAAAGAGTTCTGTTTCTGGCAATACAGCCATTTGGAAATTCTTACAAAGCCGTCTCACTAAAAATCACCTGGAAATGTTGGATAAGCAACCACCATAACTTTAAATGGAAAACTGAACTCATAGAATAATAAAGGAGATTGTTAGGGGTTAGGGACCACAAAGAAAAGGGGGTCACACCAGAGCAGTAGGGGGGAGCTGGAGCAGGGTGGCCCGCAGCACCAGGTTCTTAGAGTCATAGATTTTAATGACGGCATAGGGGACATTAAGCAAACCTCAGTACTTTGGAGATGAGACCCTCCCTAATGCCAGGGCCTCCAAGGAGAACACAGCATAGGCTGGTGGTGCAAACCTGCCTGTTGGCAAGTGGGAGTTGTTATAGCCTGAATGGTTGTGTCTGCTCCCAGATTCCTACACTGAGTCCTAAGCCCAGTGTGATGGCATCCAGGAGTGAGCCTTTGGGAGGTGATTAGGTCATGAGGATGGAACTCTTCATGAATGGGGTTGGTGTCCTTACAAAAGGGACACCAGAGAGCTCTCTTGCTCCTTCTCCCACACGAGGACACAGGCAGAAGACACCCTCTGTGAACCAGGAGGACGGCTCTCCCCAGACCCTGAATCTGCCAGCACCCTGACTTGGACTTCCAGCCTCCAGACTGAGAAATCAATGTCTGCTGGGTGACACTGCTCTGGAATTCTGTTCTAGCATCCCAGATGGACTCAGGCAAGAAACAGGAAGGAAGAACGGCTGAGACTAGGTGGCTGCCGGCCAGCTCTCGTGTGGGTCTGTGTTTTGAATGTACACCTGCTGTGGTGAAAAGATGTATCACAGTGGGGTGGTCGGGACTATGCCATCAGGGCTTCCTAGGTCCAGATCCCAGCTCCTCCGTCAATGAGCGATTTTGTTCAAACTAAATACTCTCCTTTCATCTCTTGTTCCCATCTCTGGGAGGAGGATATAAAGGTACGGTGTCTGCCACGCAGGAAGCACTAACACATGTTTGTTATTGGGGCGGGGGCACTGAGCGAGGTCCCGGGTCTTAGTGTCTCCAGGTGTAAGGAAGAGTCAACACAAATCCTCTCTGGGTAAATACTTCTCATTCCCAGCCCATAAGTGTTCCCACAGCTTCAGATCAATTTAACATGAACTCACAATTGGAAACTACAAAACATCTAGGAGAACAAGGCACCATCCCTTAGAGTCAGAGGAAACAAACTTCAGCGTAATTAGACCAACACAGACTTCACGTATTAGAATTATCCCATAAAGAATAGGAAGTGTATGGTTTAAAGTGATCCAAAGCATTGAAGACATGAACAAATAAGATAAATTATTAAAATGTTTGAATTGGGAAAAGGACTAAATAGATGGAAATCAAGATTAAAATACCTGAAATTAAAAATAAAAAGTACTGGTTTCCAAAAAAAAAAAAAAAAAAATTACTCATGGCTAAAGAGATTTAGTGAATTAGAAAATGGATCTGAAGAATTACGTAGAATGTAATACAGACAGAAGCAGAAATCATGAATGAGATTCAAAGATAAAAACACCGAGGATAAACGGGAAAGTCTAACAAACATTTAAGAGGAGTTCGGTGGCGGAATATTTTTTTTTAATAAGTAAAGGAAAGATATTCAAAGTGATGATGGCTAAACATTACAGAATATATTGAAAACCTTAATTCTCAGACTCAGATATCACAATGAATCCCAAACAGTGTTAGGGGACACCCATACCTACAGATATTGTAGAGGCACCTGGGTGGCTCAGTGGGTTAAGCCTCTGCCTTCGGCTCAGTTCATGATCCCGGGGTCCTGGGATCGAGCCCCGCATCGGGCTCTCTGCTCAGCAGGGATCCTGCTTCCTCCTCTCTCTCTGCCTGCCTCTCTGCCTACTTGTGATCTCTGTCTGCCAAATAAATAAATAAAATCATCAAATAAATGAATAAATAAATAAAAATAAAGACATTGTGTTGAAACCAAAGAACGTGAAAATCTTAACATCAACCAGTGAAAAGATTACAAAAAAAAATCACATCAATTGTAGGTTTTATTACAGAACAAGTAGGAAACCAGACAACCATGGGAAGATACCCTCAGATTGTTCTTATCTTGATATCACCATTCAACGCTTCAGGGTGCTGACACGTGCTTGTGGAGTAAAGACATTTCCTGACAAGTGGTGGGTGATGTCATTGTGTGTTTACATCCCTGTACATGACCCAGAAGAGAGGGGAGATGTGGCAATGGTCAGGTGACATCCTGGAGCAGGTGAGAGGGGCGGGGAGGCTCATGCGAGGCAAGGGGTAGAGTCTCTGGGCACAGACGCAGGTAATGTGGGTGAGGGACTAACCCCCCATGTTTCTGGCTTTTCCATGAGCTGGGAAGGAGATCCTCACCAGCGAGGGGAATTTCAGAGGGGGGCTTAGAGCTTTGAGAACAGAGGAGAAGGTGTGAGGACGGAGGAGAAGCAGTCCTTCTGGAAGATGGGAGGGTCCACGGAGCAGGGATTATACTGGGGCGTCCTGGCCCCATCAGGGTATGTTGGCTGTGCACGAGCAGCAAGACC
This sequence comes from Mustela nigripes, assembly GCF_022355385.1. Classification (NCBI taxonomy): domain Eukaryota; kingdom Metazoa; phylum Chordata; class Mammalia; order Carnivora; family Mustelidae; genus Mustela; species Mustela nigripes. The sequence goes on from NC_081570.1 coordinate 3,073,745, forward strand.
AGGGACACAGTCGGTGTTACTGCCCCTGTTTCCCAGAAGCGGCTGAGCCGCGGGGGTTGGCCCAGTGAGGGCTCTGCAGGGTACGTGCACCCGAGAACACCGTATGCTCCCAGACGGATGCGTGTCTGAGGACAGACATAAAACCCGTCAGCGTCTGTGCCTACAGAGGTGGATGTGGGACTCAGGGTGAATGAGAAGAGGCAATACTCAAATAACACAACATAAAATAGCCAGGAGAGGGGACTTGCGAGGAACAGCAGTGCGCCATGAACTGAAGCATGTAATTGCCCAACTGTGTGCACCTGAGGTCCGCAGTCAGGACAAAGGAGAAGAGAGTGCCCATTCATTTATCTGTGGAATAAATTGGAAAAGATGAAGCCTTGACTGTTTTTACTCACCGGTGCCTCTTTGTTCATAGAAACGTCGGCAAGAAAAGCCCGGATCACCAAGCTGGGTGAGTGGGGGGACAGGTCCAGACCTGAGCATCCTTGCTGGGCGTCGGCAGTCACGTGGGGTCCCCTTCGGGTGCAGCCTGGCCGCGTCTATTTGTAGCTACTGATGCACTGCACAGCCTGGATTGTATTTTATTTTTTCCTTGCCCGTTAGCAGCTGATTGAGGAATAATCAGCTGGGTTGACTGCAGAGCTATGCAAACTAGCTGTTAAAATGCCATAAATAACCCAATTGGCCACTTCGCATGAGGGTTATTTCTGTTCTATACAAAAGGGCTTATGTAACTCCCATACAACTCACTGTTGGAGTTGTTAGCAGTGGAGAGGAGAGGACGAAACACTTCTCGGGGAGGAATCCTGGTGCGCCGTCGGCTTCCTGTGGTCCCAAAGCAGCTCCGAGGGGCTTGAACCCCAGATCGCATCCCCCCACATCCCCACCGTCACCATCTTTCCGCCTTTCCTGGGGCCGGCAGGCTCTCCGCCCAGGCACCGTCAGTCACCGAGGGCTGAGTAACAAACCAGCCCCAAACAGAGAGATTCAAGACAATAACCTCTGATCGTTTCTTGCGGTGCTGCTGGTCCCCCGTGGCACCAGCCAGGGTTCACGTGTCAGGGAGAGCTTGGGCAGAGCAGGGGCGTCCTCATGCCCGTGTCTCCGTGCTGTGAGCTCCGGAGAAGTAGCGGCTCCGGGTACAGAGGGCGGGGATGAAGGTAAGACGTCAGGGAAGACCAGAGAATCTGCAGCAGAGCTGGTCGGCCACGGGCTGGTCAGCCACGGAAGCCCTGCCTCCATCCCTCTGCCAGGGGCTCCCACTGTCCCCTCTGCCCTGGAAGTCTCTTTCCTTCTGTTCGCCGCCAGGTCACCACCTCGAGGGCCAGTGGAAACTCAGCTGTCCTGCTTCTCGAGCTTCCGCAGACAAGGAGTCCCTCCCCGCTCTGCTCCTGGACTTACCACCGTGTGGCCTGGTTCTGAGCTTTACTGATCTACCTAAAAGCAGTACGTGGCGGTTACCCCGAGAATGTTCTGCCCGGGGCTCTGGGCATCCAGGACTTGGCAGCGGACATCTAGGTGAGCTGGCTGACATCCCTGAGTGCCAACTTCCAAACGTGACAACAGGTTCGTTGAGCACAGAGGCCAAGAGATCAGCGCACGCAACTCAAGAGCGTGGTCTGGAGACAGGCAGCCGGAGCCGTGGAGGGACACCCTGAGTGAGGGCCGGGGAACAAGTCCAGCCATGGGAGCTATAAACACAGGGGCACCAACGGTCACCGTCAGCTCATTGCTCTGGTATTAGTCGGGACAGCCTGGCCCAGAGTAAGGACGAGCTGCCTCTGGTCCACCACCCAGGACCTCACAGAGTTGGTGGGCACTGAGAAACGGGCTTCCCGGGGGAGGTGAGCCCAGTGACCCCATCAGGCCATGGAGCTCTGCCCGGCACAGGCTCAGACAACCACCTGCCGGCCGCTGTGCTTGGCCTGCGCATCGGGCGTTGGCTGCTTCCTCCGATACCCGGAGCCCGTGCAGGGCAGCTGACTCTGGCTGACTCCGCTTCTCCCCTGCTCTAGTCTCTTCTCTTGGTCACCCCTGCCGCAGGCTCCGGCTCTCTGTGCTCAGGGCGGGGTCCCCTGTTTGCCCTCCCTGAACGCTTCTGTCCCCGAGCCCCGCAGCGTCTGGCCCCGTCCCCATCTGCCTGGATGCCTGTGTTCACGTCGCTCCCGGGACGTCATTTTCCAGAATACGCTTCTCTGTGCCGATTCATTATCCCGGTTTTGAGTACCATTTATGTAAAGACGACCTCTTCCTGCCTTACCTGACTTTGTGCCTGAAGTTATCACCCAGGTATTGAAGGGCTGCCACGTGCCTTCCCTACGAAGACGGGGTCCTCGGGTCTGCACTGCCACTTTCCACTAGTTTTATAAGGCTCTCGGGATGTCTGGATTGAGAGGAGCTCGGAGCTCCCTGTAACCTCAGGCTGGCCTCCACAGGCTGGCAAACCCCGGGACGGCTCCCGCTTTCTCTCACATCCCCGGGTCCCGGGAGATGAGGCTGGCGGGGAGCCCAGCCGCAAGGCTGGTGTTTAGCGAAGAGGCACCTTCCTGGGCCTTCTGAGCAACTGCTCCCCGCATTGGACCCCAAGTCCCAGGAGCTCCGCCCCAAGTGAGGGAGGCCGGGCCTCCTGCGTGTCTGAGCGGGGAACTGGGAGTGTCAGGGTCCACAGGAATGGAAGCCAGGCTCAGACACGGGGGCTTTTCAGAGCTGGATGTCGGTGCACAATTAGTGTTCACACCCACAAAGCCATCTCGCTTCTCCATGTACAAATAACGTCCGTGCCCCTCTCTGTCCGAGCTCTGCCATCCCTGCCCCTTCGTGGACATGTCTGGCACAGGCTGAGGTCCAGGCCGGGAGCTGAGGGGCAAACACCTGTCCGTTTTCTTCTCCAAGGACTTGGTTTCTCCTGACTGCAAACGCTCACTGAGCACGTGGCGTGGGGCTCTGCGGTGAGAGTCACCTGTCCACTCGCTGCGGTGGGGCTTCCGTGCGGGAGCTGCCCATCTGGGATCCACAGGAGACGTGCGTTTGAGCGCTCAGGAAGTCCCCGCGGGCCCACTAAAATGCAGATTCAGTTCATGGGTACGGGGTCCAGAGGCTGCGTTACTACCCAGCTCACAGGAAATGCACCCCTCCTGTCCCAATTGCAGTCTGAAAGACCGTCCCCTCACAGCTGCCATCCTTCCGGATGCTTCTGTGCCCATGCCCCTGGCCTGGTCACAGACCCCGAAGGCCCCCTGTTCCATCAACCCCGCTTCCATGTCTGGCCATGGAGAGTCGTTGCAGATGTCTGATCTGACCCTGAGACCTGGAGTGCTTCCCTTCCACCACTCTGCCAGCTGCACTTCCCACTCACCCTCCAAATCCTCCTCAAAGGACTCCACCTGCAGGAAGACCTCAATGATTACCCCTCTCCTTTGCAAACCTTTATATAGCAGCAGGATGTGCAGAGTAAATGACAGGGAAGTCACTGTGTAGTTTCTGTTTTGTGTTGTTTAGATTTATATTTATTATTTGACAGAGAGAGATCACAAGTAGGCAGAGAGGCAGGCAGAGAGAGAGAGGGAAGCAGGCTCCCCGCTGAGCAGAGAGCCCGATGTGGGGCTCGATCCCAGGACCCTGAGATCATGACCTGAGCCGAAGGCAGAGGCTCAACCCACTGAGCCACCCCGGCGCCCCGGGAAGTCATTGTGTTGTAAGATGAACTGTGGCCATCACCTGGGGACATATCCATGAAAGGGAGCTGTTACCTTCCAGAAGACAGCGGGCCTCAGGGTGAGAACCCAGGAAATCTCCCCAGAGAGAGCTGACATGCCCTTGTTCTGGGAAGTGCTGAAGGGTGAGAGCCGAATTGTTTGGAGGGCAGGAAGGGACAGTGGGGGTGGGGCCACCCTTGGTGGGACGGTAAAGAGAGGCACCTGTGTTCCCGGAGGCTGAGCAGTGTGGGCGGTGGCTGACACAGGTCCCCTAGGACCAAGGGCTCTTGAGTGAGGACAGTGACCTGGCAGCCTTGGGCACCACAGCCTGGGCAGGATGGGGGATGGGCGGGCTACACGTCCTTGTCGAGTCTGCTCTTGAGCGGGACCCAAGGAAGGACAGGGGTTCCCTTTCCTCCTGGATGCCAAGGGAGGGGCTCAATCACATGTCCTGGGGTGCAGACCAGACTGTGTGTCGCTCGCTCCTTGAGCGTCGGAGAGCGCTCCTGCCTGTAACGCGCCGCCAGACGCAGACCTGATGGCCCGTGTTCTCACAAGCCGGCGGTGGGTCGGGCTTCTCTTCAGGGCACGTGCTGGAGACACGGCCTCCGGGGAAGGACGGGCCTTGGACGGGATCGTCGGAGGGACAGGGTGCTCTCCCTCCTGGGTCCTTGTCCTCCGATGCTCCCCGTCATTCAGACTCCCCCCACCCCCCAAACACTCACATCAACCACGCCGCTCTGGTCGCTCCTCCCTCCCCCTCCCAGCCCCCAGCAATCCGCAGTCTGCTTCTGACCCTCTGGACGCTTCATGGACGTGGGATGTCCGGCTTCTTTCACCTGTGGTGACGTTTCTGGTCCCACCCTCGAACACGCTCTGACACGCTCTAACATGGATCGCCATGCGCTTGTCTCGATCAGGGCTCCACAACCAAGAGAAGTCGCAGGGGGGCCACAGCCACAGGGAGTTCACACGGGGAAGTGATTGTGCAGGTGAAGGAAAAGCCCAGAAGCCCGCTTGTGTGGGAGCTCACAGGGTAAAGGCCACGTCCTGGAGCTCAGGGGTCATCAGATGGAAGCTTGAGAAATGGGGCCCATCCTGAGAGCAGTGGGCACAGAGGTGGCCTGGCCGCTGCCCAAATGCTGCCCGCTTGACACAGCGATCCGGGAGAAATGCCCGCCTTCCCCCCTCACCCCTGCAGCCCCGTCTCCTCAAGCACCTTGGTAGATCACACCCCGCTAGAAGCCGGAGACTGGGAGCCCGGCGAATGTGGCCTGCAGTGGCCACGTCCACGGCCAGACGGTGCCGGGTCATCACATGGGGCCCGGACCACCAGACTTCCATAATATGCAAGGGGCTGGGAGGAAGACCGGCCGGGGCGCGGGGCGTGGGCTCCAGCCCGTCACAGAGCCGGCATCTGGACGCTGGGGCGTAACTCCTCCAACATCTCCACCTGCTCTTGATTCTCTTGTTGAAAGACAAATACGGCTTATGCCAAACCTCCAAGGATGCTTCTGGCTTGTCTCTCCTGAATCTACTGCCCCTGGAAAGTATGTCTGACCATTACCATTCTGCACACAATAGCAAAAACACAAGCCCTCTTGAATTTATAGACGGCTGCAATTTTAATCATCTTTTATAGTCTGCCTTAATTGTATATCATTTTTAATGACAGTTTGGAAAATAAGTTATTCTTGCTGACGTTTTTATGACCTATTTAATATCGCAGATCAGGAGTTTTCCAGTGCTGCATTCTGGGTCTTCCACACCGACCGGGAAACCAGAGGGAGAGAAATGCCGTGGTTGGAGTCTTGGATTGCAGGGAAGGAAGAAGTGCTGATAACGGTCTTAGAGAAGAATTGTTCCAGATTACACGGGTTACCCTGGGCTTTTATTTCTGTGTCTGTATAATAATTGTAATTTTCCTGCAAAAACTGAGTGTTGGATAAAGACTTCCCTTAAGGGGTAATTTAATTTAATAAAAAAGCTCTGCCCAGGGTCCGTATTGCAGAAAAGCAGAGGATGTTTCCAGAGCCCGCCTCCCGTCTCTCACAACGGCTCCCTTCCCGGAGGGCTGTTTGCTGGCCTCAGCTCTGTTAGAGAATTTGATTTCTTAATGCAGTTCTGTAATGCAAAGGAGGAAAAAAAAAAATAAAGACTCTCTAATTATTAAACCAACAATGTCCTGACCTCTTTTCAAAGTTTCCAGGGGGAAAAACAATCCTAAGCAAACATTTAAAAAAAAAAAAAAAAAGTCCCCGATTTGGGTGCCCACTCAAAGCCTGTGCAGAGTCCTCAGCATTAGGACCTGGAGGCCCTCATCCTGCACCATGCCTGGGAATCTCTCTCTCTCTCTCTCGCTCTCTCTCTCTCTCTCACCCACCAGAATCCCAACCAGAATCCCACCCCTGCTCAGACCAGGCATATCTGCTGCAGATGGGCAGCCCAGACCCTCTCGCTCATGCTCTTGGGAACAAGTGGTTACTGAGGCCGAGGTTCTCCAGGCACTGCTAAGGGTTGACTCTTCAGACCTCCGGTGCTCCGGGCAGCTCCCAACGGAGGTCAAGTGCAGACTGGGCACGCACAGCCCTGCAGCCCAGTCCGTGCAGACGGCCAGCCTTCGTGTAATGCCTTCTTGACACCAAGACTCCAAACGCATGGCACCGAGCGGAGGACGTCAGCCAAATCTTCGCCCAACACCCTCTGCCTCCTCCCTTCGCACACCAGAGACGAACACTCTGACGGACAGGACGCCGGTACCCTTTAGAGGGCTGCGGCTTGCCCACAGAGGCCGAGTTCTAATGGGACCTTGGATGGCCCACGAGATTCTGGAAAGGTAGAGGATGCTGCCCTGTGAGACAACGGACAGAGAAGGAGGCGGAGCCAGGAGCCCTGTCTTGACAAGCTGCTGGCTTGGAAGCTTCCGGCAGCCCCACTGGAGGGGTCGGGTAGAAGGGAACCCGCTGGGTGAGCCCCGCTGCCGCCGCCCGAGACAAGCACCCTGACAGCCCTTCACGGTGCATCTGGCGGGATGCGTGCCCTCACCTCACCAGGAGGGGCCCCGTGGGGCGTGTTGCTTCTCACCGGGAGTTTGGGAAGAACTTGACACTTCCATGAAATCTTTTTCTCCAGGAAAAAAAAAAAAAAAAAAAGTACAATCCTGCAAGAAAGCTCTGCTTGTCAGATCCGGCCACATTCACGCAAACCCCAGTGAACCGCGTCCAATTAGGCACCCACGTGACGCGGAGGCTGGGCTGCTCCCCCCGGCCTCCCCCCGGCGGGAGCCCCGTCAGCACGTTCTGTCTCGGTTCCGACAGCAGCAGCTTCCACACCCGGGAAAACGCTGCAGACTGTTCGCCGACATGCTTGTGTCTGCGTTCGTGTTTCCCGCTCTGGGATCGGGCTGGGACGTCCTGCTCTGTCCCACACGGCGCGGAGCAGACAGGAGAGCCGCCCGGGTCTGCAGGACGCGCCTCTCCGGAGGGGCAGGCGGTCTTCCCTGCACGATCGCTTCCAGCCTGGCGCCCCCGCCCGGCCCCCAGGGGCTGTCCCGGATTCAGGGCCTGGCACTTTGGTCCTTCACTCACAGAATTTTTGCCTCCATCAGTTTCCCTGGGGGCTGGGATGCCCATTGCCGGCCAGTCCTGCAGGCTCGTCTACCTGCGAACCAGTGACAGCAGTCACTTCTGAGCTCTGACTTACCTGCCTTCCTTCCCTTAGACGTTCTGCAACCTCATCTCCAAAGTGTCCCAGGGCTGGCCAGGGCAGGCACAGAGGTGAGGCTTCAGATGGCAAGAGGACAGGTGACCAGAGGACAGGCAGAGCGACCCTGAGACCACCCAGAAGAAGGACGCTCCAACACAGGAACAGGATAGGAAGAGACCCCAGGAGGCCACTTGTGGGCATGAGGAAGCACATTGCAGGGAGGCCCAGGTCACAGTGCTGACGTGGCCCGAGGGTGGGAGGCAGCACGGAGGGCCTACCAAGGCGAGCGCAGGGCTCTGATGCAGACGGGGCTCTGCGGCTTTGGGAGGGGCACAGGGGATCTAATTTGGGACTGAGTAGGACCCCGTGCTGTGCTGAGACGAGACCACAGGCATCACCGAGGACAGGTGAAGGCTGTCACAGCAGGACATGCTGGTGCCAGATCTACAGAGGTACCAAGAGAGGATGAGGAACGGATTCTGGGTTATTGTGACCGCAGAGCTGATGGGACTTGGTGGCAGGTTGGGAGAGGAGCAAAGTCAGGCAGCACTCCACGGGAGGATGGGGGCGGCTGGGGAAGGAGCCATATGGATGTGTAAGCTTGAGATGCTAACTGACTTGCAAGCTGACAAGACAGGGACGCTCGGCGTCTGGAGTTCCAAGAGGACCAGCTCCTGCTATGGAGATGAATTTTGGGGTCGTCAGCTGAACGGCTGCCCCTAAAACCATAGGCCTGGAGTGTGGGGTAGAGAAGCTCGGAACAGGCCCAGCCGCTGAGCCCAGGGCTCTCCTGCGGGACGAGGGTGATGGGAAAACCAGCACAGCCTAAAAGGGATTCATCAGGTCCTCTGGCAAGGTGAGTGCCAAGCATTAAAACTTTGGATCAACCAAATTCCAGGTTAAGTCATTGGTAAACTTGACCAGTTGTGACAGGATGATCACGGACAACCCTGAATGCAGAGGCTTTTCTTTCCTTTTTTAGAATATCCTCTTTTTTAAGCTTTAATGAAGTATAATTGGTATAAATGAACGTCCCATATTAACGTGCACACCTTGAGGCTTGGACATAGAGAGGTGTGTGCAGATACGTATACAGATTTACACAGACACAGACACACACACACACACACACACACACACAGGTGTCTGTGAAACTGGGGTGATGAGTGCATCTGTGACCCCCAGCAGTTTCCCTATTCCCCTGGTGATCCCTCCTCTTTGCCCCCAAGCCACACCCCATTTCCCGGGGCCAACCACTAATGGGCTTGCTGATGTCAATCAATTTCCATCTTTTAGAACCTTCTGAACTCACGGCATTGTGTGGTGTGGACTCTTGGTCTGTTTGGCCTTTTGTCCTTTTCACTCCGCGTAATTCTGTGGGGATTGCTCTGAGTTGTGTATGTCCGTGTGTCTTACTGAGTCGTAGTCCTCTGTGGGGATGAAGCAGTTCATGTCGGCATTTGCCCACCGGTGCGCCTTTGGGTCATGTCTAGCTTCTAGCTGTTGCACAGAAAGCTGTTGTGAACATTTGCAAACAAGCCTTCTACTTCTCTTGGGTAAATACCTAGGAGGGTGATGGCTGGATCATGAGACGGGAACATGCTTAACTATTTAGGAACTAGTTTTCCAAAGGGGTTGTGCCATGAGACTTTCTCATGAGCATCCTGTGGAGGGAAAGAAACAACTCTCCTTGGGTCTGCAACGGCCAGGGTTCAACGCTGCGTGAAGCTGGCCCATCTGGCCATCCGTGGCTCATCCATATTCCAGCTGACCTCTTCCTGTCCTCCACCATGGCTGAGGCAGTCCCCACTTCCTGAGTCTCCTTGGGGGCCTGCTTGTCCGGGATTGCGAGCTAGTTGGTAGCCCCTCAAGTTCCATTATTAACCCATTTCCCAGGTGGAGATACTGAGGCTGAGGGAGATTGTGTATGTCGTCCAGGGTCAAGAAGCTGTGAAAGACACTATGGAACACAGTATGAAAGAACTTCCAAAAATAGAACTATCATAGTATCCAGCAGTCCCACTTCTGGGTCTATAGGTGAAGGAAATGAAGAGATCTAGAAGAGATCTCTGCACGCCCATGTTCATGGCGGCATTCTGCACAAGAGCCAGGACCTGGGAGCAACGCCCGTGTCCACCCGCAGATGGATGCATAGAGAAGATGCTGTATGTATACGATGCAGTATTGTTCTGCCGTAATAAAAAGGAAATCCTGCTGGTGGCAACAGCACGGATGAACCTTAAGGCATTAGGCTGTGATGAATCAGACGAAGAAAGACAAGTACTGCATGGTCTCGCTCAGTTGTGGAATCTTAAAAAGCTGAACTCCGAAACGGTAGAGGGGTGGTCAGCAGGGGCTGGGGGTTGGGGAAATAAGGAGCTAGTTGCCAAACACTTCCAGGTGTAAGACGGACACGCTCTGGGGCTCTACTCTGTAGCAGGGTGACCAGAGTTAAGAATACTGTGTTACATACTAAGAAGTGTTAAGACGGTAGATCTTATATGTTACCCCCACACATAAAAAAGTGATAGGTAAGTGGAATGATGGATATACTAACTAACCATAATGTGGTTTCATAAGATACAATGTGTAAATCATCACTTCCCACATCTTAAACTTACCCGATGTTGTATGTCGATTTGGGTTCCAAAACTTGCTCCCTGAACCGCTGAACTTTGCCATCGCCCAAGCGCACAGTAGGTCCTTAATGAATGTCGGTCGAGTTGAACGCAAGCAAAGAGAGGGGATGAGCTCTGGCTGATTGGCGGTGCTGCCTGTTCTGATTCCCCATGGCCTGCAGCGCGTCACTCAGACAAGCCGGAGGCCTCCTCCAACCCGGCTTCCCCGCGGGGCCAGCTCCGGGACCGCAGAGGACGCACAGAGCTTCTCGTTCCTTGTTGGGGCTCCCCAAGCAATGCGCTTCGTTGCAGGGTCATAATTGATTTCTGTATAGGGAGTGTTCATATTCATGAGCGACAATTATATTGTCAGAAATTCCCAACCATTTAGATGTGTTAAAAGTTGTATTTTCAGAGACTCGTAAGGCTTTTAAATCATTATCTGCCGACCATTGGAAAGGCTTAATCGACTTCCTCCAAGTGCCTTCATGAAGTATCCACTAAATTGATCTGAACTAGTGAAGTCTTCCCTTCTTGCTGACAAAGTAATTTTGTATCATTAGTTTCAGTGGTTAAAATACAAATCAGAAGGCTAAATGCACACACACAGTTATGAAGTATAATATCGCTTTTTAGACATTTTGAAGTCACTCGAGAAACTGAAAAAGACTTGCCATTTTTAATATGCCAGTGTCGGCCTGAGTCCTCCTCTTAACACTCCTTAATTCAAAATGAAATGGTATTTATCTAGAATTTGCCTGCTTTAGACTGCAACAGCTAAGAATACGGATTAAAAATAATAAAATCTTGCTTCCAGAGAACTTTGCCCTCTCCACTTTCTCCTCTTGGAATCAGATGCTCCTGCAAAAATATCATGCTGGTAAAAAGTCAGTCCGCACTGTTCCTTTTTCCTTTCTGTTTTAAAAAAGATTTTTTATTTGGGAGACAGAGAGAGAGCACACAGTGGGGAGGAACAGAGGGAGAGGGAGAGAAAGAGAATCCCAAGTAGACTGTGCTGAGCCCAGAGCCCGATGTGGGGCTCCATCTCAAGACCCTGAGATCATGACCTGAGCTGAAACGGGGAATTGGACGCTTCACTGACTGAGCCACTCAGGTGCCCCAGCCCACGCTGTTCTGAAGGTTAGGAGACTGCACCTGACCCACGGATGGCTGCCAGCAGCCAGTTCAGCCCTCATGCTCTAGTTTGACCTTGAAAGCGGAGTTTCTGAGGTCTGTCCTATACCATCCATCCGGAGCAGACCCCAATCCTGTGTGTACACATGTGTGCATTCATGTGTGTGGACATGCTTACACCAGGGAAGCTGTCTAGCACTCTGTTCAACCAGGATTAGCACATTCGAGGCTTCTCAGCAGCAGTCTGACCTTTGGGCTCTGCTCTGACTCTTTTGCATGTCATTTAGGTAATGATTTTGGCTCTCTTAATGAATGGACAATAAAACCAAAGTAGAGGGGCAAAATGAAATGTCTTAGATGATCCGACATTTACAACCGTCTATAAAAGACTGCGGTACCATGGATGAGAACCGCTGGGGAAAGGTCCTTATTACAAAGAATCTCACATCATTATTAGAGTCTGAGCACCCTGACATGTTTTCCAATTTCCCTTTAAACATTTGCTATTATAGTTATGACTTCTGTTGTTATCACCCTTGTCATTATTTTGCCTGGAATCCTCCCCAAAGGGAGCAGATGGCTCCTACGAAATTGTCTTGCGATGCCTCCCTGAGAATTCGGGCCCGTGCCTGTGTGCCCAGCGCTGGGGAGGTGTGGGTCTGAAATGGAAATAGAGAACAACCCCTCCACAGATCTCATCAAGGAGCCTGTTCGTACAGGCACGAAGCTTTACGAGTGTGCCAGGATCGAGTCTGACATGAAACACAGGTAGCCGGAAGATCGCAGCCAGGCACACGGGGAGCCCATCGACTGGATTCGTGCATTTCTAAATTGAGCGGCGTCGATCTGCGTGCATCTGCGGAGTACGGCTAATCAAACTCACAGATGATAGGAAACAGAACCATCTCACTGGGAGCCTCAGGAGAGCACACAGCAGTAAGCTGACCGAGAGTCATTACTGCGCTGGTAAAGCGCAGGCAAAGAAAGGTAAGCTGGGGCCGGGCCGCGCGGCAGGAGCAGAGCCCAAGGGTCCGTGTTTGGAGCTCACCAAAGGCAGACAGAGGCAGACAGACACGGACCATCATGGTCATTCCCTGGTTTCACACACACCCTGGTCACCACCTGGAAGCTTCTCGTGGACGGACGACCCATGCGACATTGTCCATAAGCCCAGTCGGCGGGCACCGAGAGCCCAGCTGGATTCCCCACGTAGACTCGCTCAGATCAAAGCACCTTCAGTTCCCGCACCACCCTGCCAGGTGGGTGGTGGGTTCTGCCGTAGGTAGTCAGGGCACTGAATACAGCTCGCTTTGACCCTTCTTCTTGAAGCAGTCGCTCCTTCTCTGCGTGCAGACTTGTGGTCCGTCCCCATCAGCCACACAGTTTGTCTTCTTGTTGCTGGTAGTGTCAAGGGAAAAGACATCCCCCAAACCAAGCTTCGGGCGCCCTGAGAAGAGCCGCTCGCCCATGTAGCAACTAATGCAAGGGCAGTGAAGAGCGCAGATTTCATCTGGTCCCCTGAGTGCAGCCTGTCCCTGGGGAGGGGCCCCCGGAAGCACGCATGCCAGCTCTCGTCAGCGCTTGGTCCCCATCACATCTCCAGCAGACCTGACGGCGACAGCTCCCTGACAGCTCATTCCAACGCACGCCTGTCTCCTCTGCCGGGGTTCCTTTCCTCTGAGACACTCTCTGCAATGAAGGCATTGGAGGCCAACTCCTAGTGCCAAGTATTAGGAAAGACCTCAATAGCCATTTGCCACACTCTGTCATGCCCCCGATGTGTCTGCAGAGTGACTCCAACACGGAGGGCTCACACCCCAGCCCCTTCACGTCCAGGGCTCCTCACCGTGGTATCAATGATGTCTTTGTGAAACACACAGAACATCTGACAAATAGGAAGGCTCTCAGCAAGCTTGTGTGGATAGCTGGGGAGAGAGCCCCCAGGTCCCAGCCTCCCCGCTGGCACTGCAGACAGGCTGGCTCGGACCCCGTGTGGACAGTGGTTCGTTCAATGGGACGCAACGGAGCATGTTCTTAGTGCCAGCATCCCTCTGCAGGCCCTAGGGTTGTGGGGACGGAAGGACCTCGCGTTGCTGGAGGGAAGGATGCACACGTGCGCAGGAAACCGGACTGTGATATGACGAGTGGTAGGATGGAAGCAGGCGCTGAGCGAGGGCCATGGGACACTGAGCAGGGACACTGAGGTCTCCTTAAATCAGAGACGGAGGGACTGAGGTGCAGGCGAAGTTCGAGAGAAGTCCCAGCCCACCAGGGCAGAGGATGCCAGTAGTCTGAGCAGAAGTAAGTCCAGTGGGGACATTCTGTGCAAGACAGGGACATAACCCCATGTCACAGTGCCTTGGCTTTGCCACTCGCCTCGGAAACCCTCCAGTTACCCCAGCCGTCTGTCTGTTTCTAGGAAGGAAGCAAAATCGACAAGCCGAGATTAGGAGCCTTTGGTCTTGAGCGGATGCACATGGGAATGTGGAAGCTTGGGAACAGACGCCTGTCACCTGCCTCGGTGCCCCTGGAAGCCTGTCTACAGCAGCCCCAGGCTCCTGATTTACAGAGCCCAGACAGGAAGTGGGATGTGTCGGGAAGTACCACCAGGGCAAAGACCAAAGTATTGCCTTTCAAGTCAGAGTGAGACTTGACTTTCTTAAGGGAGACGGAGAAAGCCATTTGCCAGTACGGGTGTGCACGTGCTCGGGGCACAGAGAGGCAGCGTGGCAGGGTCGTGCTCTGGCACAGATCCCCACTTCACGCTGGCCCCAGCACACTCTTCAAAACTTGAGATGGCCATGCTGTGGACCATGGGCCTGGACCCACGCCTTCATGACTGTGGGACTCTGGGCGGTTGTTCAACCTCTCTGCCTCAGTTTCCCCCTGTTGAGAGGGAGGACAGCAGTGCACTCTCCACACAGCTGCTCTTGGACCTGAATGTGAGAACGTACAGGGAGCACACGGCTCTTGGCGGCGAAGTGAAGGTTCTTCTTTTACCGTGCTGGGGTCACACGTGTGTTCTGATTCCGACTCAGCTCTTGGGTCTCCTTTTGGTTCTCCCTTTTTCTCTGGTTCCTTATCCGCTTGTTGTATGTTTAGCTGTCCGTCCTGTCCATCCGGGACTGGCCCTGGGAATCCTCCAGTGTGGGGCTCGGGATATACACACACACACCCCCGCCCCCCGCCCCAGGTCGGTAGAGGCTGGACCTGTCCATCCTCTGACCCCTGGAATCAGCCAGAGCTAGGGAACATGGCCTGCACCCAACTGTGGATCTACCCCAAACTCTGACACTCATGTGAGTGATCCTGACATCGAGGGCTGGAGTCGAGGCGGGCGGCAGGGGACACAGTGTCCCGCGGCAGCTACGGCCGGCCGGCAGGGGACACGGTGTCCCGCGGCAGCTACGGCCGGCCGCCCTTGGCTTCTGCCTGCTTGCTCAGCCTGTCCCGTCTGGCCTGCCCATTGATTCTGGAAGCTACCCGGAGCATCCCGATAAAATCATCTCTGCTTAAGTCGCCAGAGGCAGTTTCCATGGTGTTAACGGAGAGCAGGGAACCATGAATAAATAGCGTTGGCTCTGGAAGTGGTAGCTTATCCCAGTCAGCGGGGACGGACAGAAACCGAGGAGTCTCTCCTTCCCTCTGCTCTTTCTCCCTCCTGCTCTCTCTCCCTCTCCCTTATCCTGCAAAATCCCTGGTCTTTTGTGCAAAGTTGCATCAGAAAACCTGGGAGGGTGAGCTCTACCCGGAGGCCAGGAGTCTGCGGGGATGACCTTCCCTCTCACCTGGGAGAGGGGAGGCGGGTGCTCCAGCTCCCATCTTTAGACCCCTTCTGTTTTCCTGGGGATTAACCCTCCTCAACCAGCCTTCAAGGTCAGAGCTCCTCTGATTCACGTGCAAATTGACTTGCAGTTTAAAGGGAGAGTCCTCATTGTGGAAAGAGTCTGCCCTGCTGACTGGATTTCCTGCCGCAGGATGGGGGCCTGATCCTCCCGCACCGCATCCGGGGGCAGCCTCTGAGCAGAGGCCCCAGTCCTCCTCCTGACACCTGGGGGCTCGGGCCCAGCGGAGTCCTCGTGCTCCCTGGGCCTTGGTTCCGCAGCTGTGAGATGGAAGCAGCGCCTGCTCGCCTTCCCGCAGTAAAATAAAAGATGGTGTCCTGGGTGATTCGGTGAGTCCCCACGTGGGATGTGCCAGGACAGGACTTCAGGAAATGTCCCGGGTCGTGTTCGTCAGCGTGTGGGCTCGGCGGCTTCCGTCCTGGGGTCGGGCAGTACCGCCTGGTGTGGGAAACAAAGGCAGAAGAAAAATTATTAAATTTCCTCAAAACAGACAGAGTGACCGTCCTCTAGGGACGCAGCTGCCTCCATGTTAATACTTTGCTGAGGGCAAAAGGCCATCTTCGCCCGACCCCCAGGATGCTGTACGTCTACTTCAATGTAGAAAAATTTCTTCGGAAACTTCCTTTATCTGTTGTCGATCATCCCCAAGCATCTGACCCACCGACAAACACCTGAAGGGCCTCAGGACCAGGTTTTATTAGACGGTAATAAGTGACCTTTCCCCAGCAAGAGCTAGTCCCCTCGAGGTCCCGGGAATCTTGCTTCCCAACTCCTTAGAGACTCAGGCGCTCCCTGACCTCCTCCCAACTTCAGAGCAGATGATGGGCCACTCCCACGACCCCGGGGCAGCTCTTTCCGCCCAGAGGTCCCGTCACAGTGCTTTAATAAAACCACCTTTTCGCACCAAAGATGTCTCAAGAATTCCTTCTTGGCCACCGGCCTCGAACCCTAAGGTCTCTCGTACGTCCCCACCGCTGTCCTTCCAGGGTGCTGGCTGGTCGGTGGTGTCCTTCCTTAGAGCTCAGCGGAGCTCACGGGTGCTGATCTCAGGGACAGGCGGGATGGCAAACCCAGGGGAATGGACTCCCACGATCTCTAATACATGGTGAATCAGGACAGTGGAACACAGCCCCACCCAGGGCTCCCCACGGTTGGGTTTGCTCTAGAAACAAGGCGGCGTAACTTGGGGAGTCATGCTCGGCCACCGCTCCTGAGTCACCTGACGCCTCCTGTTGGGGCTCGTACTTCTGGTGTGGGCGATGGTAGTTGATGTGCAAAACAAAGACAGAAGAAAAATTAATACATTTCCTGACCACCGACAGCCCACTGACAAGTCCCTGAAACAGGCAGAGTGACCTTCCTCTAGGGACACAGCTGCCTCCATGTTAATACTCTGCTGAGGGCAAAGCCCATCTCAGCCCGACGCCCAGGACCCTGGTCGTCTACTTTAACGAGTAACAATTCCCTTGGAAACTTCCTCTATCTCTACCCCCAAGAAACATGTTGGCAATCACCCCCCAAGCATATGGAAGCGGGAGAGCCAGGTCCCACGGAGGAGAAGAGTGAATCTCACAGACGGAGGAGAATGAGTAAAGCGATAGAGCTTGATTAAGTGAGGACACCAAAACGCTCTCGGGAGCCAGAGGGGTCCCGACCGGGCGGCCCCGGAAGGCTTTGAGGGTTGGTCTTTAATAGAAAGCTGACCCGGAGACTTAAATCCTTCTCCCGCCTCTATCGATATCAGCATGGAGCAAGGATTAGCGATAACATCTTTAATGGTTTCCTTCCTTTTTAGGGTCTGGTAATTGTGTTGGTCACAACAGCTATTATAACAAGACCCCACCTCTGATACCTGGGACGGGGGTGGGGGGGTCTGTTTTGTTTCCTTATCCCTGGTTTCCTCACAACTCTGCATTTTGGGGATCTTTGTGAGCTGATCAGGGAGTCCCCATCTGTCCCCCCTACCTTTACTCAACATGACCCACCTCTGAAAGGCCTCACGACCGAGTTTTTACTAAAGGGTAATAACCGACCTTTCCTAACAATAGCTAGCCCCCTCGGGATCCTAGAAACCCTGTTTCCAAAATGCCTGGATCCTTACACGATCCCTGAGCCCCTCCCAGCTGGAAAAGTATATGATGGGCCCTTCTCGTGCCCCGGGGCCGCTCTTCCTGCCCATGGGTCCGTCCCCGTGCTTTAATAAAACCACCTTTTTGCACCAAAGATGTCTCAAGTATTCTTTCTTGGCCGTCAGCTTCAAACCCTGAAGGCTTTCCTACATCACTACCATCGTAACAAAAGCACTAATTTGTGGGGGGCGGAGAAGGGTGGCTAACACAGGCTGTGACCTGCATCAGAGGTACCATCTTGGAGGACCGACGGTCCAAGCAGCCAGTGTCACGGCCGGGACGCAGGTGGGGAAAGCATGGCTGATGGAGACCGGTGACTGACCTTGGCTTGCATGCTGCTGATGGCAGAGTGGGGTCCTTTCTTATGCCATGGACACTGCCCGCCATGAGGCAGAGTAAGTGATGTGGGTGTGGGAGCAGGTGGAGCCCCAGATGGACCTGAGTGTGTTGGACAGAAAAACAGCCCCCAAGAGGTCCCCATCCTCACCCTCAGACCTGCAAACATGCCGCCTTACACAGCAAAGAGCCCTTTCCAGGTATGATGCAGTTGTGGATCTTGAGGTGGGATATCGTGTGGGCTTGTCACCACGAGGAGCCTCATGAGAAGGAGGCAGGAGGTCAGAGTCTGAGAGACAAGGGTGTGCTCTGAAGGCATTGAGATGGAGGATGGGGCCACAAGCCAAGGGATACAGGTGTCCTCTAGAAGCCTCTAAAAGGAAGAAAGAAGCAGGATCTCCCTTCAGAGCCTCCAGAAGGAACCAGTGTACCTAACCTGATTTGGGCCCTGGGGGACCCATCTCAGACTGCTGACCTCCACAACTGCAAGGGAATACGTGTGGGCTGTGTGAAGCCATGAAATGCAACAAATGTGCATTTGTTGCAGCTGCCAAAGGAATCGAGCACCCCAAGCCTGCAGCCCCCAGAAGGAGCCCTGCCTGCTCACGGGCCCCACGGCCAAGTGCAGGGGGTTATGCTTCACTGAGAAGTGGAGGTGGTGACAGTTCCTCCCTCGACACCGTGGCCATAAAGCTCTCGGAACAGCGCCCCACACATTCTAGCTACCACTGACACACCATGGGCAAGAACCATGAATGCCAATGTCTGCGAGCTTTCCCGAGGGATGCCTCCTGAGGCGAGCTCGATCTTTCAGAGCCGTACGCTCCCAGGTGTCCGACGGGAGGAAGGTGTCCCCTTGCTCAGAGATTCTGTCCGTTGCTTCCCTGACCACTAGTACTCCTTACCCCAGCATCTGCAATGAGGCTTTTGTCGGCTTGCTTCTGGCCCAGGGCACACACCACCCTGCGAATTCTGTGGGGCCAGTGTTCTGCCTGTTCTGGCCACGGTTATAGATCTCCGATCCAAGCAGGGCATGGCGCACAGCAGGTGTCCAGCAGGTATGTGTCGAATGCAGGTGTGCATGGATGAAAGGCAAGCCCACAGGTTTCTGGCCTGGACTGGACAGCAGTATGGCCAAGAAGCAGCTAAGAGAAGATTCGAGAAGGAGGGACCCTCCTCTCAGACGGCCATCCACGCCTCCGCCTGTCCCATCATGAGGAGGAGCCCTGCACGCTACTCACGCAGCCATAGTGGGAACGAGCACTGGCCATGGGCACGGAGAGATAAGAGAAGCAGAAGGAACTTTCTTCTGAGATGAAGACATCTCAGACCCGAGACAGACAGGGGGGCCCTGGGGTTCCCATTAACATCGCAAGGAGCGGGCTTGGAGGAGAAGAGCCCTCAGCACTCAGACTCCTGCTGGGGAGGGACAGGCTCTGGAAGAAGAGAGAGGAAAATTGTCCTCTAAAGGTCAGGCCGTTTCTCTCACTTTACAAAGCCTGAGGTTTTGATCTCCCAGTGGACGGCGAACTCACTTTCAGACAGCCTCCTGCTTGTTGAATTCCCCCCAAGAGACAGAACGGCAGTTTCAATTTGTGTTCAAATTAATGCCCCATTCGGAAGAGATGGTGAGTCTGAGGCGATCCTAAAGGGCGGGAACTAACGTTCCTCCACTGAAGTCCTGCGGTCTCTAGAGGGGGACAGAAGCTTCTGGAACAGGCCAGCTCTGGGAAGTACATGACACAGGCTGTGCTTTGCTCCCCGTTGCATTACTGGGGAGTCTGGGGCTGCTGTGATGTGAAAAAGCAGTTTGAGGGAACCCCAAAATAAAACCCAAGGGGATCTTCTTAGAATACGAAAGGAGCGATAGTGGAGGATTAGCTCCAGACGGGGCTGGGAATGGTCGAGCTGCTGGGAACCAGAAGACGGCAGACTTTAAAAGGAGTCCGAGGCGATCGTGGAGGTGACGGAGGAGAACCCCAAGGACCCAGAGCTGCACCTGTCAGCTTGTGTGCCTCCGAACCTGGGCTGGAGTCTAGCAGCGGACGCTCTGCAGCTGGGCTGCACCTTTGTTCCCGGGGACGGGTGACCGAGGCAGGTCGCAAATCCGAAGCTGCTGCCCGACCAGCCATGCTCCCCACTGGAAAAGCAAGGTGGATACAGTCACCAGCAGCAGAAGACCCAGCATCAAGAGGACGGAAGACACACGGGCAGCACCCCGTGTCTGCACTTGGTGTGTCCGGGGACCCCTCCTCGTGCTCCAAGACCCACCTTCGCTTTTCCCCCCAGGAGTTCTGCCATTCCGGATTTGAAACTTCAAGAAGGAAGTCCTGCCAATATAGAGCGTTTCACAAAGGCGTCAAGCTCTACCGTAAATTTTCGGGGCCATTTTTCATGCCATAAAGGTTGTGTCATGATCGCTGCCCAGCTCGATTGCCAGTTTGGAGTGTTTGCAGGGTAAGAAAAGAAGAGATAAATCACGGAAGATGCAGCCTCATTATCATGTGACGTTTAAGGGTAATTTACACCCGACATCTTACCACTTCTCGCTGTGGAAACAGCATCGCTGGTCGTCTCAGCCTTAGCCACTACCACGACTGTGTCAAGAGAATGGAAATAAATGGATACGGCTGACTTCTCTGTGCATTTTTATTGCCTATTTATCAACGCGAGTGAATAATAACACACATGGACTTACTTACAGGTCCCGGCATGGGGGTGGGGCGGCGGCGAGCGGGGAGGGGGGCTCCCTAAACTTTTACGGAGAGAGCATTCTCGAAGAGAAACCGTGGTGGTCCTGGATCCTACCCTTATGACGGTCAGGGTTCCGAGTCCATCTCATGTTTGACTGTTTATGTGATCATTTTTAAGAACCGGCAGCATGAGATGTCTTCCTCCTGATGCTCGGGGAAAGACACTGTTTCCTCTCTCCCCAGTGCCATACCCCCCTTCACACTGTGCTGACCTTAAATGCAGGTGGGAGCTGGGTCGTCTGGCCTCTGCAGCCCGCTGGACTCCAGTGAGTCTGCTTGTCCCACACTCTGTGCGTGTGAGTGCATGGTCATACTTCACACCCATGCAGCTTTTTATAAGTGCTATTTTTCTCCCCTGCCCTGAAAGCTCTGTGGCATGCTTCCTGAGGTCAGGAACCCATTTTCATTCTATTTGGTGTCTTCAGGTTATACTGGAGCATACGGTCTTGGGAAAGAGGTTATGTATTCCCTCACCTTGACAAAAACCTGACCCAGGGGAAACCTAGGTGTGAGTGCCCAGCCCCAGACTGGGAAGGTCGTAAAGGTGGGAGGGACAGGGCGGGGGAATAGGGCGGGCAGGGTGCCTGCGTGCAGGGGACCATGTTTTGGAATCCTTGTAGAGAAAAATACCAATTGACGAAACCAATTAGGAGAGAATGATGACTTTGTTGCAGAGTCACTGAGTTTCTCCATAGCAGCCTCCTCCAGCTCTTACAGACAGAACTGAACTCCCCTTGTCTGCTCAGCGCATACGGGGCTCAGCAGCTGGTGGTGCCCGGGTCCCTCACCCGTGGGCAGTGGACATCTAAAGCAGCCTCCTCGGCTGAGTGTGTGAGCACACCTGTTCTCTGTCCACGCGCTCAGTGGGGTCTGAGAGTGCTGGGCGCCGGGCATTTCCGAACAAGCCTGATGCTCAGGCTGGGTGGTTCCGGCCTGAGCGCAGGGTCGGCGGTGCTGGGTTCAAATCTGTTTCTTTCACTCCCTGCCATAAGCTCATCAAACCCAGAGTTCTTGCTTCTGCGGAAAGGAGCGGATACTGCTTCCTCCTGGGCTCCAGGGAAGGCTCCAGGGGTCAGCCCTGTCGGAAACACATCAGTGCAGCCCCACGAGGACCCGCTCTGCCCCGGAGACTCGCTTCCCTGGCTGCATCTCTGCCCCGCCCTCCGTGTGGGAAACAGGCCGGCCCCTCACCATCCGGCTCCTCGGTCATGTTTCCGTTGTCCCTTCCACTCCTCATCACCAGCCTCTTTCCTCCGCCCCACAGGTGAGATGCAGCACGGCTGAGACCGGCAGCTGTGACCGTTCCGTCACGCCTGGGCTCCTGTCCCTCGGACGTGAGATCCACGGCAGCTCTGAGCTCGTAGCTCCCAGGCGGGAGCCCGTGTACATGACCCGGAGCCTTGCATTGCCCGTCCAGGCCAGGCTCAGGGATCGAAGGTCAAGGAAGAGGCAGCGGCAAAGCAGCAGACACGGCGCCTCTATCCAGAGGGGACATGCAAACAGCTCAGGGAAAGACTGGTGACCGGAGCGGGGAGCCCAGCAGATGCACTGGGCCCCATTTCAGGTTTGTATTTCCAAGGATGAAATGAGAATGGAAACCCAGCCAAGAGAAATTAATTAAGGCAGCGCACCCTTAACTATATTTTTCCGTGCAAATGGATCCAAGGCCGGGGAGCTATGAAGTGGTAGATAATTGCATTGGAGGGATGTGGGGAACGTGTAATTTAATGAAGGAAAGGCCGGGTGGGAACTGGGGAGAGGACCAGAACGCAGGACGAAGAACGCCCGTGATGACAGTGACAAGCCCGCGGGGGCTTCCCAATGCCATGGGGGCACCCGGGGAGGGTGGAAGGAACTGGGCCCGGTGACCCCGAGAGAGCCCGATGGCTGCAGAGAGCATTAGTGGACACAAGGGACACAGCCCCGGGACTCACTGTCCCCCTGTTCTCTGGCTGCTCACCAAGGGTGGCTTGTGCTCCCTGCCAGCTCCGCGTCTCCTGTCAGAGCTGCCCCACAATCAGACCCCGCGTGACCCCCGCTGTCCTCACTCCTGGTTCACGGAGGGGAAAGCATGGAGAGTGACAGGACCTCCAGGCCAGGCTCCCAAGTCAGCCCAGGCCTCTAGATCGCTTTCACCCAAACAAGTATCGAGCGCTTGCCATGTGTCCCTGATGCTGTTTAAGTGCTGGGGGTCATCGGTGAAGGTATGGCTGGTACCCCGGGGTGGCAGAGGTCACAGATTTGAGGCACGAGGACACCTAGTTTTGTCCTAGAAGTTTGGCCAAGACGCGGCACCTACGGGAATGAGGTGTGCCCGATGGCCCTCAGGGAGCACCGTGTGCACGGGGAGGGCAGCTGGCCCAGGACCGGCAGGGTTGTCCTCCTCGTTCAAGGCAGGGAGCTGTGCTCCGCGTCAGACGGGTCAGGGTGGGGGGTTGGCGAGTGCTCCTCAAGGACCACAGAGTCCTAAGGGAGGGAGGGACATGGGAGCTGTCACCCCTCAAGCAGCACGACACAGAGGAAGCAACCCTAAGAACAAGCAGTGCCGGCAAGGGGACCACTGGGTCCGCTGGCAGGCTGTTGGCCCCACTGGGGCATCCCTGGTGCCCTTCTGAGGCCAGCAAACCCACAGGCTCTCCCCAAAGGACCCTGCTACGGCCCCACATCGTCAGGTCAGGCAGCCACAGAGCCCTCCGCCTGGGCAGCTAATTCCAGGTCCTCTCTGGACGAGCGAAGAAACACCTGCAGGCAATTCTGGGAGGAAAGGGTGCACAGGCCGGGGGTAGTCTCCAAGATGTGAAGTGCCCAGTTACCCCGGCTCTCACTCAGCTCGTGAGCTCCCTCTCTCTCCACAGACCTGCTTTTGCCTCCTACGGGCAGACAGCGCCCTGGTGACCCGCACTAGCTTGGTCGTGTTAAGTGGGAGGGTCCCTCTCTAGAGGGCTGGCCGCCCCCAGGTCTGGGCTGCCCACAGGCCAGCTCATACTGCGTCCAAGTGTCTCCCCGCAGTCAGTTTCGACCTCCCTTCAGGGCCTGGGCACTGGCCAGGTCCGAGGAGAGACACCCAGGGCTCTCTCTCCGGGACCTCTGTGAGCGGGGTTGTCCCTCCTCTGCTCGTGTCCACGGGCCATGGGCTTCTGGGCCAGAACCACCCACTGAGGAGACAGCACATTTCAGATGTCAACTTGGAGAGGCCACCGGACCCAGTCTGGATCAAATATTGGTCCAGATGTCACTGTGTAGGTTGCATGTGTGTGTATGTGTGCGCATGTGACTCCGTTAACATTTGACTCATAGGGACCACGTGAAAGGGATCTCCCTCCATAGCCGGTGTGAGCCTTCCTCGGTCTGTTTCAGGCCCGAAGAGAAAGACTGGGTCCCCCCGGAGGAAGGGGCTCTGCCTGCGGTTGGCTTTGACTGGAGTCAGCCACCATCCTTCACTCTCCGGCTGGCCTGCCCTGAAGATTTCCGGACCGATCCGGACATGCCTGTCCTGCAAGCATGTGAGCTAATCCTTGCGTGTCTCTCTTGCTCTCTCCACCCACACACACCCTACTAGCTGCGGAGAGCCCTGACCCGGAGCCCAGGCACCCCACGTCCCCTGCACAGACAGGGCAGCGGAGGCCCCATCGAGGGGGCTGACTTGCCAGGTTCCACAGCCTGGGGGAGCCTCCGCGCGGAGCTGGGCTGTCTGTCCGTCTCCCCCCAAGGCCGCCCTGCTCCTGGGCCTTCCCACCAGGGAATTCATTCGATTTAGCAATCCCAGGGGGTCAAGAGCCCTGGCGGCCCAGCCACACAACGCCCACAGGAACCCCAGGCCAGGCTGACAGGCTTTGTTCCGACAGCCTAGGGCCCTGGCTTAGGCCTGGGGCAGGGACACCCACTGCGGACGCCCATGAAGAGGGTCAACCCCGCCTCATCACCTCGCAGACCAGCGTGGGGGCGTGTCCCAGGCAGCTTTTTCCAGAGGGAATCCCACTGCCCGTCCCCTGGCTGACACCCCAGAGGCACCAGGGCCCACCAGTCCCTGCTGCTGGGGACACGGGACTCTGTCTCTGGTGGCAGCTGCCTTCTGGCAGAGACAGAGAAGGTGTCCTGCAGGCATCAGGCTGTGGGCAAGGCTCCTGCCAGCTCGTGCTGGGGGGTGGTCTGGGGCCCTCAGGGCCCTTCTCTGATCTCTGTGCTTCCCTGTGAATCGCATCCCTGTCCGCCCCAGAGCAGGTGTCAGGGACCCCTCCTTACCTGGAGCTTATCGTTTTTTGTTTCCCTGCAGGCTCAAGTGGGCCATCCGTGGCCTTCTTCCCGCCCCTGTTACCCCTGCGCGGCCCGGGAGGGTGCCGTGCCTGCTCACTCGATGACGTTCAGGGGGGAGGGGTCTGGCGCCCGTGCCAGGGGAGAGTCATGGAGGTGCTGGCAGGGAGCGAGGGGTCGCAGGGAGCCAAGGAGGGGGAGGTGCGCACGGCTCACTCCCTGCTCCCACCACACCTGCTTGAGGCAGGCCCACCCTTCTCTATGGGAAGCGTGTACCCACTTTACAGATGAGGAAACAGGGACACATGAGTCACTTGTCCACATTCAGGGCCAGGGTGGGACACATGAGTCACTTGTCCACATGTCAGGGCCAGGGTGGGACACATGAGTCACTTGTCCACATGTCAGGGCCAGGGTGGGAAC
>NC_081570.1:3098646-3099512 GCF_022355385.1 Mustela nigripes
ACCAGGGCGCTCATGCGTGCCCGAGTCTTGGCCCCAACGACCACACTATGTGAAAACTATTCAACAAAGTGAGAAAACAGGTTAACACTGTAGTGTCTCATTACCTAATAAAACGTTGTAACTATGTCCCACTTGCCATAAGCACCTCTAGCCAACTCCACAGTACTGGTCACAGACTTTATAGGAGGATATTCTATTACATAGAATGCGCTTATGTGTGCGTAAGTGTACAGACACACAATGTTACAGTATCAACAGTGCACGTAGTTACTTATGTAGCTCAGAGTACAGAAGCACCCTCTGCGCTCTCCGCCGAGCTATTCTGGCACGGCGCAGCCCACACAAGGGCCCTCTGCTCTCCCGCCTCCGTATCCAGCGATTCACCCCTGCCCCTCCCCAGGATAGAGCGCGCTGGCCGAGGGCAGCTGTTTTGCCCGTCTTGCTCATCGCTGCGTCCTCAGTCCTAGAACAGCAAATAGCACGAGCAGGTGTTCTGGAGAAACTTGTGGAGCGAGGGAGGGGAAGCCCAGGGGAACCATGCTAAGGGACAAGTGGCAGCCAGTGCCATGCGAGGAAGGGGCTTCGTCCAGGAAATTGCCCCAGTGCAGGAGGGGAGAGGACAGTGCCTGACCACGCGGACACAGGCAGGGGTGGGGGATGGGCAGGAGCACTGGTATCCCCCATTCATCCAGGGCAGGAGGGAGCCTGAGGTTGGACACCAGGGCTTAGCAGGTCCTGGGCTCAGAGTCCTTGGGCTTCTACGCACATCAGAGCAAGGACCCTAGGCGAGGGCAGCCCCTGCAGCTTCTAAGAGCCCAGAGGTGTGATACTGTGCCCGGCGGGGGGGGGGGGGGGGGGGGGGGGGG
>NC_081570.1:3099612-3108594 GCF_022355385.1 Mustela nigripes
GGGGGGGGGGTTGGTTTCCTGAGAAACCAAACTATTGCTCCAGCTTCTGACTCTAACTCAAGAGTGTTTGAAGGGTGTCTGTGCTTTGCAAGGGGCTCTCCGACCTACTCTGAATGTATTTACGATGGAAAATACAAAGCAAATTATCTTCGGACAGATTTTTAGTGGCAGAAAAGGAGCAAGAAGAATCAGAACATTCACATCAATGCCCTCGATTCCCGCTGCGTGTGTCCATCCCGTAGATGACAGATGACCAACGTAATGTCATTTAGCAGCGACAAACCAGGCTGAGGGTGTGTCGAACCCCAAGTGTGTGTGGTCTTCCTGCCACCACTTCTGCTCCACTGTGAAGGACCTGGCTGCTCCCTCCATGTCCCCTGACCAGGACCTGGGGTCCTCACAGCAACTCAGAGGCCACAAGGGACACTGCCCAGAGCAGTCGCATCACGCTTCTCCCTCTCTGCTACATCCCTTCTGGGAACCAAGTGCCAGGGTCCCTGAGCCCCTACTGGGCAGAACAGGAGTTCTCAGCTTCCCAAACTAAGTGACCCAGCTGGGTTCCATGAAAACATCCCTTTCAAGAAATCCTGGCTTTCCTTATGAGCCTGGGGAACCGCCTGATTGCATCTCATTGCTTCCAGATCCCACCTCTCCTGAAGTCAGGTAAGCTGCCCCCATGGCTCTGGGGCCACCAGCCCAGCTCTGCCTCTGGCCACAGCCCACCCCTCACCCCAACCCCCAGCTCCCCACACCCCTGCCGCAGCGGGCCTGGCTCCTCACCCACCAAAGCTCGGCTCCCACCCAGTGTCCCAGTGGAAGAACCAGAGTATTGTCAGGACTATACAATTAAGAGATTAATTCAAACGCAGATTGAAGGCTCTGATTTGCCTCACTGGAGCCATGAGTGTCCAGAAGACTCTGCAAGAGGAGGCAGCCAGTCTGTATTCTAACCAGCTTTTCAAGAAAAGCCTCAAAGATGCACTCACTTGTGCCCAGCTTCCCCCAGCCCATGAGGGAGCCTAGAACCCCTGTTCTGGAAAATCCTCAAGGAGCATTCCCCGTGGTCAGGCCTCCTGTCCTTGTCCTGTCCTTCACTGGCACCGTTTCTCCATGGAAGTTGTGTGCATCTGTGTGCGTGTGTGTGTGTGTGTGTGTGTGCTGGCTGATTTGCTTGTGATCGTAAACTCGAATGTTTCTTAAGAACGCAGCCACTGTTCAGTGCCTGACTCAGTTTCCCTGAGACTGCTGAAGCAAGCTGTGCCCCATCGCCGAGGTAACTGCACGAACCCAGCCGGGTCAGAAGCCCTCCCTAGCTGGACACGACCGTAAGGGGCTGCAGGTCTCCATGAGCCCGCTGGCCACCGTGGTTCCGCCTTCTGTCTTGCAAGGGCTGAGGGCATGCCAGCTGTCTTTCTTAGGGACCGTGGCACAACGTCGTCGATGTGTCACTCAACCTCCAGTCCTCCAGAATGACAGAAGGACTCAGCTTCTGGCTCCTCCAGAATGCAATCAGACAAAACGACTGGAGGTCGGAAGGGGCTCCGGAAGCTTCCACCTTGCTGCTCTCGGAACTGCACATTCCTCAGCCCCACTCGAGCGGCTGCCGTCTCGCAGCACACCCCTGGGCATGGTTGGTACACAAAATGAATTAGACATAAATCTCTCCTCCTGGAGCCCGGACACTCTAAGGGGAGCTATTAGACGAGCATAAATAATTCACAAGTGGTAAGTGGTAAGTGCTGCAAGAGAAACCCAGGCCCGGTGCTCCGCAGGTCAGGGGAAGGCGGACGTGAGGACGGGTGAGCTGCCTCTCTGCCCAAAACCATCCCAACGCTTCTCATCTCTCTCAGCCAAAGCCGAAGTCCTAAGTGACCTGCTGGTCCTCACCCCGTTCCTCCACCTTCTACCGCCCCCTCTCTCACATGGGCCCCCATAAAACTGTGGGCACACTCCCAGGGCAGGACCTTTGCGCTGGGGTTTCCCTGCAGGAGCCCCAGTCTCCCCAGAGCCACGAGCTCACCTTCAGGTCCTGCCGTTCTGCTCGGCGAAGCCGGCGCCCATCACTCTGCTTAAAACCAACCCCATTTCCCCAAAACCTCTTCCGATCCCTGCCCGGGTTCACTGTTTCCCACGGCGCGCGTCACCAACTAAAGCCCTCGTACTATAGGCTTCTGTGGTTGACCCCTTGCCCAAATTCTGCTACAAAGTCCCTCTATGAAAACGGGCCTGTGGGTCTGCTAACGTGTGTTTTCCAGCACCCAAAACAGTGCTTCGTGGCAGGAGGAGCTCGAGAATCGGTTGTTGAAGCAAGGACTGGTCCTGGGGGGTGTTGGGCTTACCGTGCGTCCGAAAGGATGCTGGCTGGCTCCCGGCGAAAGCCAGACCGAAGCTCTAATACAGACTCGGTGGTGAGAGAGGCCACGTCATGGACTAAGAGCATGGTCTACGGAGAATACAACCCAGGGTCAAGTTTCCCCTCTGCTGCGGGCTCAGCTGGACGGTGCCTGAGCCCCTCAACTTTGGAAGTGACGTGTGCATGCCTGCGTCCCAGGGCTGTTATTAGCAACAGAGACACAGCACCCAGCCAGCACCACTACTAACCCTCTCACTAGAGTTTTTATTTTGCTTACTTTGTGAGGAATGGGCGTGACCAGGGGGGTGGCAACAAATTCACCTCTAAGGGTCGCCACCAGCTGCGCGTGGGACTTGCCCGCAAGGGCCCTGTGCGGCCGTGCACGCGGCCATTCCTAAAAGAACCAGCCTGGCTGGGGGTGGGGATGTCTCGCTGTGGGGGAGAAGCTCACACCTGCTGCTGCTGCACCTTTGATGCCTACAAACTCCAGATAGCTCCGGGGGACCCATTAGGAGGTTGAGAAGAAGATCTCCTTGATCTTGTGTTTTCTGCTGAAGTTGTTTTGTTTTTTATTAGTGGCTGATCTTGTGTTGGAGCCCTGTCCTGCTCTGAAACTATTTGAGAAAAGCACAGCATTCTTCTAACCCGAAGCCAAAGCACCGACACGTGGCTCGCTACCCAGGGATCCATACACTTCAAGGGATGAGCGTACAGGGTATTGAATTCCGGCTGCAGATGACTACTTTTATTTTAAAAAAGGAAACTTTAGTGAGCTATTATGATGTGACAGGGATATAATAGCTAGCAAAAATAGACACAGCTCCAGTTGGAAAGGAGACGAGACGGGGAGAGAGATGAAACAAGGAACCGCACCAACCGACGTGCCATGACAACA
Organism: Mustela nigripes; assembly: GCF_022355385.1. Taxonomy (NCBI): domain Eukaryota; kingdom Metazoa; phylum Chordata; class Mammalia; order Carnivora; family Mustelidae; genus Mustela; species Mustela nigripes. The sequence goes on from NC_081570.1 coordinate 3,102,861, forward strand.
ACGGGAAGCCGCTCACAGGCAGGCAGGAAAACAGTGCGGGGCGCGTCCCCTACGGGGCTATCAGCCCTGCCGGAGAGGCCAGGGGTCAGCTCCCGGCAAGGGGAACTCTGTTCTCTTGCCTCTCCAGCCCCGTGAGCTGGAGTCCGAGCCCCAGTATCTCCGAATGTAACTTTATTTGGAAACAGGGTTGCTGCAGATGTCGTGAGGAAAGGAAGGTAGGGGTCATGCGGGAGGGAGCAGGCTGGGCCTCATCCGGCGGCAGGCTGGGCCTCATCCGGCAGCAGGCTGGGCCTCATCCACGCGGACTGCAGTCCGCATAGAAAGAGGAAACATGCCCGCAGACACACACTGAGCATCTTGAGGAAATGGCAGCAGAGATCCAGCACACAGAATGCCACCCTGGGCCACCAGGAGCTCGCATGCAGGCCGGGAGCAGACTTGTTCTCACAGGCCCCGGAAGGAGGCTGTCTACAACACCCTGAGCCCAGACTTGCAGCCCCCGGGGCTGGGAGACAGTGGACCGCTGTTGTGTAAGAGCCTAGACCGTGGACCTTTGCTCCAGGAGCCCCAAGAGACGAAGACAGCTTCCTCAAGGCAGGGGCAGGAGTGGGGAGCATGACTTCAGCAGAAGAGGGAAGAAACAGATGCGGCCTGATGAACAGCACATAGAGGTGAGACGGTGAGCACAGGGCCTCCGAGTGTGTGTCTGTGTGTGAGCCTGGCACGTGGGATGGGAGGGAAGAGCTGGGTGTGCAGGGCACTGAGGTAGGGCACGCACAGGACTCTGCCTTCACCGTAACAAGCCACTGGAAAGATGTAGGCTGGGGCTCGTGAGATCAGAGCTGGATTTTGAAGAGATTCTGCTGGTTTCAGCGGGATAGAAACATGGAAAGGGGGGATTTGGAGGAAAGGCCCCCAGGTAGTCGTCCATGCAGGGCACAGTGTGAGGTACATTGGTGCCCGTGGAGGCGGAGATAAAGGAGAGATTCTGGAGATATTGAGAAGGTAGAACCCACAGGGCTCGAGCGTCAGTTGAAGAGTAGAACTTTGAGAGATGGAAGTCCTCAAGCACGCCTCCCCTGCGTCCCTGTGGTGCTGTTTCCAGGGCAAGGGACCCTGCAAGAGGTGAGGGCCAGAGGGAACCGTCCCAAGTTAGGTGGGACATGTTGAAGTAACTTGGAAATACCCAGGGAGGTGATTCAAAGAAGCAGTCACCCAGACAAGTCTGAGGTCCAGAAGGGATGTTGTATGGGCTGAGCATATGAGTGAGAGGTAAGATTGTCTAGAGGGAAAGTACAGGGTGAAGAAAAAGCAAACCTCGAGGGATTCCTGTATTTAGTTCTTGGAAGGAAGGAATGAGACTGCCAAGAAGATGGGAAGGGGAGCACAGTGTCATGAAAATATAGCTGCACCTCTTTCAGAAGGAGAGCGTGTGTGACAGTGGGCAGTGCCTAGGAAAAGCCCATTGGCCCGAGAACGTGGGAGGGCAGAGGTGAGTTGTAGTGCAAAGGGAAAGAGATGAGGACCAGGGGCTCAGCTTGAGATGTGTCAGATTTTAGATGGCCATTCAAGGGGACATGATGAGTCAGGAGTCAGACAGATGGCTCTGAGAAGTCCAGCTGGAGACATGGCTTTGGAAGTCATCAGCATGTAGATGCTATTTAAGGCCAACAAAGTCATCACAGGAGTGTATATACACAAACAGAAGCAGAGCACCCATGTCTGAGGGTTGGTGCACGCCAGTAGTGCACCAACAGGTCATGTTGATCAGGTGGGGCCAGCACCGGAGGTCATGGAGGCAGGGCCAGAAAGGGTGGGCAATAGTCAGGAAGGACGCCGTCCGAAAAGGGAAGCGGGGAGGAACCGTAGAAGGGACAACACCCAGGAGAAGTTTTGTTCTGAAAATCAAGTGAAGAACGTGTTTGCAGAAGAGAATGGTCGGTCAAACTGCTTGACGATAAATCAGGAAAGATAAGGACTGAAAACTGGGCATTGGGTTTAGTAGCACCTAGGTGATTACTGACCAGAAGCAAAATCAGTGAGGGACAGCTACATAGAGGGATAGATAGATAAGTAGATGGATGGACAGATGATCGATAACTAGGTAGATATGGATGGGTAGATGACAAATACATAGATACATGGAGAGAGACGGTAGATGGCAGACCAACAGGCAGATAAAGAGATAGATAGACAGATAATAGATTCATTACGAGGACTGGATCAGGTGCTTATGGAGGCTGGAGAGTCCCACAGTCAGCTGTCTGCTGGCTGGAGACCCCAAAGAGCCAGCGATGAGGGCAGCCTGAATCTGAGGGTCTGAGAACTGATGAACAGATGGTGGAAGTCTCAGTCCAGAAACAGGAGGCCGGTGTCCAGGCTCACGCGGTCAGTCAGGGCATGAGTTCCGTCTTCCTCCACCTCCTGCCCCAGCCTCAGCAGACCCCCTCCTGCACTGTGACGGTCACGTCCTTGACTGATCCACCAATTCAGATGCTAATCTCATCGGGAAAGACCCTCTACTTTTTCTGCTTTGGGGTACATCAAGACTACATGGACCAGCAGGGGCTCACTCTAAGTATATTGGCGCTTTCCTGATGTATCAGTCATCCGTGCTGTGTCACACATTGCCACGACTCGACTGCCTGAAACAACATCCATTTATCAGCTCACAGCTGTGTAGGTCCGAGGTCCAGGCACCAGGGGCGTGGCTGGGTTTCCTGCACAGAGTCGCACACTCGTGGTGCTGTTCAGCAGCGCTCCCAGATGAGGCTCGAGGGAAGAATCCACTTCCAAACTCATTCAGATTGTTGGCAGGATCAAGCTCCTCATGGATGGAATACTGAGGACCTGTCTCCTCGCTGGCTATCTGCCACTTCCTGGAGCCCACCCACAGCCCCACAGTCCCTGCCAAGGGGGGCCTCTGTTGTACAAGTCAGCAGTGGAGACTCTGTCATCATCTCCTTCTCATGCCTTAAAGAGCCTCATCTCTTTTAAGGGCTCACCTGATTATGTCAGGCCCACCCAGGTAATGTCCCTTTAAAACCAACTGTGCATATAACACAACCCCCATAGCCATAATCCTGGGGATAATATGTATTGCAGGGATGGGAGTCTTGGGGCCCATCTTAGAGTTCTGCCCACCACACTTGGTCTCTACTGATCTGCTCCAGCCTGATGACCTCAGTTGGTTTTTTTCTGTGAATGAATGTAAAGTGATCTTCTTTGGGATAAATCTGGGTGGGGCTGGCAGGTTGGAGTCCAGTGTGTGCAGAGCAGGTTGAACGGCTGACGAGAGCATTGGAGGGTACTTGACTGGGACCACGGAAGAAGTGTAGGGCAGAGAAAGAGTGGCCAGAGCTCAATGACAACTCAACACACAGCCAGTATATGCCAGAAGGACCAAGAGAAAGTTGAGGAAGTTTAAAAATGGGGAACTAGGAGGGAATCCCATTGCCACAATGACTATCATTAGCTCTGGGGCTAGGAAATGTCCCCACGCCCACATCAAGGACACATATCATGTACCAGTCATTTCCTTTCTTTGGTCATCTTAGGAGCATCCAGGAAACTCTTCCCACCACCCTTGACATCAGTGTCATTTGGTAAGAGGACCAAGAGGACCCACTCACTGGGAGCCCTCCATTTCCTCCCATGACAGTTCCTGGGCCCCTCACATGGACATCAACCTCTGAGGCCAGTCTCTACCTGAGCATAACTCAGTCTCAGCCGGAGCATCCAGGGACTACAAGCTTCTTTAGCAGTGACACTGGGGCAGGGAGGAGAGAACAAGAAGAAATTCAGTCTGCAGTCTTCCCGAACCAAGAATGTCTTTGTGTAGGTTCTGAACTGAATAAACACACAGCGTGGAGCTCACCAAATGCTGGCACCTTCACTTTCCCATAACGAATGGCTGATTAGAATCAATAACAATTCCCTGCTACTGTGCCAGCCCACAGTGCGAGGAAGGCGGAGGTGCCTGGGCTCCATCCAGCAGGATGGCTGCTATGCCCGAGCCCGAGGCTCCAGCCAGGGGACAGCCACCATCTAGCCACGCTGTGCTGGCCACTAGCACTCGCTCTCAATTTCTCCTTCTGTTGCTCAGCTTCTCAGATAAGCCAGAAAATCTGCTTTAGAGCATAGGACCCATGTAAATTGTGTTTCCGGACTAACAGGGGCGTGTGTGCTTGTCCGTGAGGTAGAGACAAAGGAAGAGGCAAGACCACGTTTGTCACGGGCGCATGTGGTCATGCTGGAGTCCTCAGCAGAGGTGCAAGTCTGGTGATGAGGCTGATTTGTTTAATTTAAAGGGGTTTTGGGGTCAGAATAACATGGCAGATAGGATGGAGTTTCTGGAATTGGCTCCCCAGGTCCCCATTGTGTCCCTTGCCAGCTGTGTGACCTTGGGAAGTTTACTTAACCTCTATGTCATGTTCTCATCTATAAAGTGGGGGCTATAATCGGGACTGCCTCGTGGACATCTCCCACACACCTATGTGAAGCACTATGACACCTCAGTAAACATTAGCTGTCATTACCACTCTGCTGGCTCCCCCTAAGGGTGTCTGGTGGACTGACCTATGAGACGTAAGCATTTTTAAGGCCTTGGTGGGCAGCATTCAGGGCATTTCCTACAGCCTTCAACGGAAGGGGCTGCTCCCTGAGTCAGTGTGGGTTGGGCTGCTGAAACATAACACCATCAGCCTCACGTGAGACGCTGGGGCCTGCTACCAACCCCAGCATGACTACCGCAGTCTCTCAGGGCATGGCTCCTTCGTGAGCAAGGTCTTGAGGTCTGTGGGCACCAAATCAAATATGTGGATTCACTCACGTGTACCTGATTTCTCCCGGTCTGCCTCATAGAGCACCAACCTCAACAGGGCAGCGTCATCAAGATCATCCTGACATCTGCCTCTACTTCTCATCCATCATGTCCAGGTGATGGATGGAGAGCCATAGGATGGATGGACACTCATAGGAAGGAGAGAATAGCTATGGGATGGGCAAGTACAATAGGAAGGATGGGAGCCACAGGGAAAACAGGCAGACAGAGGTAGAATAGCCACAGATGGATGGACAGACGTTGGATGGAGGGACGGTCATAGAATGGACTGGTAGCCAAAGGAAAGATGGATTTCCAAAGAGTAGCTGGAGAGTACTCACTGTCTGACAATTGCTCAGAAGCTTTAGTGGTCCTGGCTGCCCCGGCTCCACACCCTTCTTCAATAGGGCTTATCCTCCTGACTCAGTGCAGGGCTCCTTCCTACAGACTCCAGCTGTGCTGTCCACTGCCCAGCATCAGGACACTTGCTTTGCTCTGTCCACATTTCTCACCTTCATTCATCTTCTGGATATGTCTGTGCAGGTCCTCCAAGTCCAGTGCTGGAGGTTGCCCACAGTTCCTCCAGGAGAAGTAACTCATTCCCTCCTTTGTGAACTCATAGCACTTACCACTGTTGGTAGATGGCTTTTGTCCTTCCTTCTACATGATGAGGAGTGGAGCATGCTGTTTTCACCTCTGCATCCCCACGGCGCCTAGTGCTTGGCACAGAGTCAGGCACAAAAGGGATGGATGGACGGATGGACAGATGGACAGACAAATGGATGGAGGGATGGATAGATGGATGGATGGATGGACAAATGGATGGATGGATGGATGGACAGACAAAAGGATGGATGGATGGAGGGATGGATGGACAGACAAAAGGATGGATGGATGGAGGGATGGATGGAC
>NC_081570.1:3108604-3155195 GCF_022355385.1 Mustela nigripes
TGATGGATGGATGGACAGACAAATGGATGGAGGGATGGATGGAGGGATGGATATAGAGAGAATAGAGGGACAGAAGGACTAATTCTGGCATCATTAGCCCTTCTGGGAAGAAGTAAGGAACAGAGGAGAGACAGAATGAGTGGTCTCACACTGGGATCAAAGGGCTCCTGTAACTGATGCTCAGAGTTCACAGGCCTCTCAGGTCCCCAGACTGGCCTTGCCTCCTTTCTCCCGACTCGTCCCCATGTCCCTGAACTCTTGCCCCTGCTTCTCTGCTATTGACCATGGGTATCTCTCTGGCTCTCCTGCTCAGCTGAACACTTCACATTGGCCCCTATGGATGGCCAGCCCTGTCCAGTGAACCCCCCCATAGTTATGGCAGGCAGTCTTAGATTACAGACCCCCAAGAATGACATCTCTGTGTGCCTGGAACGTAAGCACATTTTTCTAAGGAAATAGAAGCACTGGACAGGCTTCTTAGTGATGAGGTCAAGGAGGAAGACAGGAGTGAACAAGAGGCCACCACTTGTTCTCGTGAGCTCACTGTCAGGGAGACAAGCTACACCACCGAGTGGGGGCAGGGAAGGGGGCCACACGCCCCCATGAGATGCTTGGGAATGATGGAGAGAGAAGGTCTGGGGCAGGACCCACTTATGAAGCATCGGCAATATGTCCCACAAGTATCCTGGAAGAGAGGGACTATTAACCCATTTCCTGATGGGAAACTGAGGCACCCTGAAAGTGGTACCATGAGGAAACCCCCAGCGCTAACGAGGGTGTCTAGCCAGAACTCCGTCTCTCCGACCCTAGACCCTTCACAGAACCCTGGCGGTGGCGCCAGAATGATTTGGAGAAAAACAAACAGGAAAATGATGAAAAGAGAGGGAGCTGCAAAAGGCAGGGCAAACCCCAGGCCCTCCCACATTGCGAAACCACAGAGGACGGCGCCGCAGAGCAGCCTGTTTCCAGCCCTTCCCCAGGAACATTCCAGAGCATGCCAAGCAGCAGATGCTGGGTTCCCTGCTGCATTGAGATGATGTGAGCTCAGTATGTGACAGCGATTAATCGCTTATTTCTCAGATCAGCCTATTAGAAATAATCATGCGGGCAACCGCGAGCCATTAATCTGTGTCGGAGCCCAACCCGCACAGGCTACCAGTGGACGCGCTCCTTAGAGATGCCAGAGGCAGGGAACGCTTGTGCGCAGAGAACACTGCTGGGAAGGCTGAGAGCCGGGGATGGGGCCCACGCAGCATCGGGGGGGATCGCAGGGGGCCCAGGACCTTGGTGACCCCAGGGGGACTGGCCTTATTCCCGAGGGCAGGGACGGCCCGCCATGGAACCAGGCCCTTGGAGTGCTTCGTTGTTAGGCTGTTAGCTGCACCTCCTTCGTGGGCGATGGCGGACAAGCAGAGAGTACACGTGCTCGGAATGCAATGTCCCTGCACTCGGTGACATGCCAGGGGCGGGAAGAGTCGCCCCTCCCCCCACCCCAAGCAGGACAGCGTATTTTATCCCCGATGTTGGGTAGCATTGCCGACATGGAATGATGAGGAAGAGGATGGACTTTCAGTTGGTTTCTTTATTGTTCTTCAGTTCTCTGTAGGCAGCACACAACCTTGCCCGGCCCCTCCTTCTTGGTCCCGTGCGCCTGCGGACAGGAGTGCACCCCTCCACTGGTCTCCCCAACAGCCCTCGGAGTCTCTGCCTCCAGGGAGACTCTGGCCCCTTCCATCCCCAGCTCCACCCCGACCCTGAGAGCTCCAGACTCTTCAGGAGTAAGAGGGAAAGCAGTAAGGGCAGGACCTCAGGGGGAGACCCCGCCACAGACGCCAGCGTAGGTGAGCCATCCCCAGGCCCCCAAATTCCAGGGCACTTGCTGGGGTTATGCCATGGCAAGGCATCCCTCCAGGGCATGGCTGCAGTAGACAAATGAGACAGAAGGTCTTTCTGGTGGCTTTTCCGGGAGACCTTAGTGTCATGATATAGTGACAAAGAGCGGCTCTCCTCAGCCTCATGTCTCCGGTGGCTGCCGGCTGTGGGAGGCCAGTAGCACCAGTCCTCGGGGCTTCTTTTCGGCTGGGGGTGGGGGGGAGAGTCCCTATGCCACCTAGCAGTGTCTTTAGCTGCACATCAGCATTGCAGGGGGCCCGTAGGTCTCATTCCCTTGGCTTCATCCGCACCGTCCATCAGATGGAGGGAGCGGAGCCGTCCCTCGGCCCTGGCTAGAGCCTCGGAGACTCCGCCTCTAGCTCTGCTAAGAGAAGCTGCTTCGCTTGCTGCATCTAATGAACCCCGAGAGCTCCGACCTGACCAGCCCAGTCTTCCCCGAGCGTCTCGCCTGGTTTGTGAGCAGACACGACCTGGGCTGAGCGTCCACGTTCAGACATTGCGTCTTGAGTTTTGGCTGGGGCGCACGGACTTGCTTCTCCCTCCTTTCAAAAGTACAGTGGCTGCCCCTTTGGATGCCAAGTGAGGAGACCTCTCTGCCCTTCCCCAGGTTCTTCTCTATAAACCCCCTGCGCACAGGTGTGCGGAAGGTACAGCCAGCCCTTCACGAAGCCTTGCTAGCGTGGGAGAGTCTGAACTCACCAGGAGGGTTAATAAAGGGGCGATTCATCCTGGGACAAAAGGGCTGCTCAAAGAGCACACCCTCCTCAGGCGACCTGGTTTACGGAGAACTTTCAGAAAAGCAGCCGTGTAAGGAGTATGTGCAGACGAGGCCGTCCCACAGAGTCAGGTGCGACCGGCCAATTCTCGATGTGGCTGAACCTTAGCTGAGAACAGCCTCTACATGCAAATGCCCTGGGAAACTCCCGGCATGGACCACCATGGAAGCGGTGACTCTCCCCGCCCCAGTGTCCTAACGAGAGGCTCTTAGTGCGTGCATTCCAAAACTTCTTGCAGCTGAATTTTTTTAAAAAATGCCCAAGTGCGTGACTCACAGCAGTTGCTGGTTTGGATGGCTCAGACACTGTCACCTACACGGGACCATAGGGAAGGGAGAACAGCACCCAGACTCACCGTACGCTTCAGCGGTACGACGCTCGCAATGCACAGCAAAACAGCCGCGCTTCCTCCTCCGCCACCCACTGGGAGTTCTCCCGTCGATGAATGTGTTAATGACCACTAACAACTGATAAGTGCTCCACAAAACAGCAACACGGCTTTCTGCTATGGAATTCACTGCAGGCCCTAGGCTGTGGTAGATCTACATGCTTCTCCGATGTCTCGTCCCAGGTGTGGTGTGGTCGGAGGTCCCAGATTTTGACTTGTCCTCTGCATTCCTGCCATTGGGGGACGCCAGTTCCCGGACCACCTAATTACTCACCTCTCCACGAGAACCCGCCCCCTAGCGATGGGATGCAGTCTGGCGCTGGACGTGTTCGCAGGAATCCCAGAAGATACTCCCAGGATGATCTTAGTGGTAGGTTTTCATCTCCCAGACAAAAGAACTTGAGGGAAATATCCTTACTCATCGCTCTTTGTCCCAAACATATTGTCAAAGTACCCATCCTTCAAAGCACCCTTCTCCAAGCCCTACCATCTGCTCACGAGCGGGGGAAGGAAGTTTGGATGAGAGAGACCATGGGTTTCACGAGGAAGGGAACTCCATTAGGTGGGAAGTCTGAGAGAAGCTGGAGAGAACACGGTGTCTCCTGACCAGAGGACGCGAGGGAGAGGAAATGGCAGGGCCGCTCCGAGAGGGCTGCTGGTTTTCTTTCTCAGGGCTGCTTTATATCCCTTCTCATTAGAAAGAGTAATGTCTTGCCCTTTCTGCATGAAGTCAGGGACAAACATGGAGTTCGTCAGTGATTTTTGAAAGCTAGAAAATAATCCACCGGGGGGAGAAAAAATACAGCCCCAAATGGAGTCCTCTGTAAGTCATAAATCTGCTGCCTATTGTGGTCTGTTTTCCTAAAACAAAAGTGACTGTAGCAAGCGATTTTTATTATTGCTCATATATGGCTTAAATATTTCAGCTGGGAGATGCTGTGTGAAGAGAGACAATAGCCAGTCTGACATAAGATTTATTAGAGAAAGTGGGCACAAATACATTTGTAGGGAACAAAATATGTTTGTAGAGATTATTCCAGATTTACAGTGATTAATAACGGGTCGGACGCGGCGTATGTCACAGAGTCGCCTCCGTCGCAGTCCCTGCACGAGGGCTGAGTCAGACTAGAATGTGAACTTCACAGCACCAGCACCACGAAGCGTTTGCTGAAAGGGTGAAGTTTTCTGAATAGAATGGAATGAACCCCACAAACAGGGCTTCCACTCAAAACAGTGTCAGAGGCCTTAAACACTGACTTGCTAATGGGGTTTCCAGTCAGGAGGCATGCACGGGGCTCGGGCAGGGGCTCTATGAGACCCAAAGGGGGAGACGCCAGACACCAGAGATTTCTCTTTGCTCTGGGGCTGGGAGGAGCTGCAGAGTGAGGGGGAGGCTGAGGCTCTGCCCCCGTATGTAGCAGCTGAGGCCCCACTGCCTCTGTTCCGGGTGTATATCTGAGACCCTCCTCAACACTGTGCTGTCTTGATTTGGAAAGCGAGTTCCGACGGTAACTGATACAAAGTACTGATGGCTCCCATGCGTCTGGGCAAGGAATCTGTTTATCCACAGAGCTACAAGGTGCTCCTGGAGACCACCGAGCTGTTGAGTGTAAGTTCCCTGCACACCTCCCTGCAGATTTGCAGCAGCGGCAACAAATGAGCGGCAGAGGCCCACGAGACCCCTCCCCGCCATGAGCTGGTTCCCCTCATAGCAAGTGCACTGCAGCTCTCTGGGAGGGGGTGGCGGGGCGCGCTTCCTCCGGGGCAGCTGGCCTGCCTGACACCATCCATCTTCCTCCGTGAGCTGGGGTTGGCTGGAAGGCTGGAAACAGCAACCTGATTAATAAAACTCGCGAGCAGACGCCGCGGTCGACACTAACAGGCTCCCAGTAAACAGCCCGTAGATGGAATCTCATCCCCCCAAAAGGGTGAGCTTCGGCCGGAAGGCACCGAGGCAGTGAGCAAGTCCCGCCTGCTCGCCACTCGCGTGGGGCGGGTGGGCTCGGGTGGGAGTTGACACGCAGCTCGAGCGCGGAGGCTGGTGGGATCTCCAGCCTCCCCAGTTTGTTGCCATGGAGAAGGAGTTGGATGGCTTTAATACAGCTGTGCGGATGTCTCCCCCGAGACGCGCCATGACAAGTTGGACTGGAAGTAGCGAATGAGCAGCTATAATCTTCAAACTGTATGAATAAGTGATTGATTGGGCACGGGGGCCGTAAACAGCGCTCTGTTCTGGCAGCGTGGGGCCCAGCAAAATGAGATAATCAGTCTGGGAGAGACACACACAGTGCAGCCACTGGCTCTCTGTAACCTTCCATGGAGGAGCATCGCGGGCCTGGGGAGTCTGCCCAGAGCCGATGACCACGGCCCTGAGGACACCAGGCCACCGCGGAGCCCCGCTGGCTCAGAGCCCATGTCAACCCCATGGCTGCTACTGGGGTTTTTCAAAGAAAGTTGTCCATCTGCCCCTCCCCACCAGCTTGGCCTCCCTGGAGAAGGGCTGGGCGTCGGGGGCAGGTGGGAATCTATACCCATGTGAGTCCCTGGGACCGGCTGCCAGGGATTTTCCTGAGGAGAATGTTCTCTGCCACTCGGGGAACCCTTCTTCCCCTGGCCAGACGCAACTGGGCCAGGACAGGCCACCCACAGGCCAAAGCTGGGCGTGAGCTGCACCAGCCTGGAGCTCTGGCCAGCAAGAAGTGGACATGGAGGTGAACCATCAGGCAGACACCCAGGCCTGGGCCAGCAGGAAGCTGAAGACAGAGAATATAGAACAAATGCAGGCGGAGACCGGGCGTCCGTAGTCTCCGCAGCTCCCGGGTCTTTCCTCTCCCATTGCCGGGTGCGGTTGTATTAAAGGGTCCTTTCATTTTCTGTATGCTGGTGCTCCAACATCTTGGGGCTCGCAGACCCTGGAGGGCCTGGCCCTCTCAGGACTGGCTAATTCCCCAAAAGGCTGAGTAGCTCACTTGTGACAACATGCTTTCCAAACCCAACCGGCCAACCCAGAGCCCGCCCCCAGGGACTTCCTCTATCCGCTCTCAACTCCGGGTTACTACCCACCTGCCCTGATCACCTCAGGGCAGGTACCAGACAATTGGGGGTGCCCTGGAGCCCACAGAAATTATTCAGACTGGCCAACCCTAACCCTGCGTACCCTGCTTACCCTCGTCTGGTCCTTCCCATGGAAACCACTTTCTGCTTCTCCTTTCTGCTTCCTGACCCACTCTGGTGCTCCCGTATGGCCGGCATGGCAGGTGGGTCTCCTTCTTGCCATGCCTAAATCACAATAAAGCCTGTATTTTTAATCAGTGGTGTAGAGAGACTTTGTCCTCTCTCAGCCTGATCTCCTGCGGAGCTTCTGTGTCAGGGTTACACCCTCTCACGCCCTTCCCTGCAGTTAGACGGGGCCATGTTACCCGTCTGGCCTGTGGGTAACGGGCAGTCATGTCTACTGGGCAGAGCCCTTAGGTGTTGGCAGGAAACCCTCTGGTTTGGCTTCTTCCCTCTGCCACTGTAGCCAAGCTTCCATCAGACTGTCCTGACCCAGGCCACAGATGACGGATGCGAGCAGTCATCTGGACCCCCAGCAGGCAGTGCGTGCGCAGACACAGAGTTTCGTTGGACCAAGTCCCCAGTTTGGAGCTGTTTGTTATGGCACTGTGACAGTACAGTTGTGGGGACTGAGCACGTAAAATAAATTCCCTTTACCTGGGGCTGGTTCGAGTACATCAGACATTCCTGATCAGAAAACCACACTCCACAGGCAGCAGGTCATGCTGCTTGGGAGGGCCCCTGCTGTTACTTGGCGGCCCTGGGGTCTCGGCCGGGCAGTTGGGTTTCCTTCTGCCCCAGCTGTTTGCCCGTAGCGTGGAATACTGCCTCCAGGGTCCGGTGTGTGTGCTGTGATCATTCTAACTGCTGACAGGGGTTACCTCACATGGCTACATTGTGATCACCATCGACATCAGCATAGGTGGGATCTGCCACGTCACCCATAATACGGGTGAGAGAGAACCACCAGTGCCGTTCACAGTAACTCAGGTGAGGCATCATGATGCCTGGAGTCAGGGAGAAAGCTACGTGCCTGGGCAAGGCAGTAACGTTCTGGGTATATCTGGAAAATGGTAGGTGGCAGATTGTATTTTCCAAAGTCAGCCACCCACACCAGTACACGCCTCCCACTGCTCTTGCCACCCACCCTCCATCAAGAGCCAGAGGCCAATTCCTAGCCCCTTGAATGCCGGCGGGCTCTTGACTGTTCTACCTAACAGAGGGTAGCAAGAGTTATGGGAACAACTCCTTGGCTGGGTCCTAAAAGATGGTGCATCTATTCCCTTGTTCACTGGAACACTCCACTCAGAGCCTCATGTGCCCATGTAAGAGCTCTAATAACCTCAAGGCCACTGGGCTATAAGGAAGCTGAGCTACATGGAGAGGCCACACGTGGGCTCTGGTCAGAGATCAAACTTTGAGTCCTCCTACCCAGATAGAAGATGTGTGAGTGAAGACAGCGCCAGATGACCCCATCCGCCAGCCTGCAAGTCACCCCAGCAAAGGACCCAGATAACACAGAGCAGACACAAGCGGTCTGAACCGCGCTCTGTCCTGACTCCTGACCCGCAGAATCTGAGTGTATTAGAATGCTTGTCCTTAAGAACAGGAACAAAGATAAAGCCAACAGGATGTGCTGGAGGACAGGACAGGAGGGATAAGATACAGAAGTGGTGATTCAAGACTTGACAGCATCTTCACTTGAGATGACCTCGGGCAGAAGATCCAGTGGGGCAGCTGTGAATAGTAGGTTGTGATTCAGAACTAGGGTTTTATAGCATTGAAGGTCACCATCAGAAAATGTGTGCAAAGCCACAAGGTAGGAGGTCACTTAGAAATTAGGTGTGGCTAGAGAAGAGGTCCAGCGCTTGGTTCTGGGTATCTATCCACAGAAATGTGTATGTTCATCAAAAAATCCCACAAGAATCTTATAGCAGCAGTACTGTCATGGCCAGAAACTAGAGACTCTCCCGCGGACTACCAACAAGAGAACAAGTGAATACATTGTAGCACGTTTTTCCAATGGTGAAAAGAAAGTCTGTTGCTATGCAGAGCAACATGGATTAACCTCCCAGATGGGAATTTAAGTTTAAAAAAGCCAGACAGACAAGTGTGGTGTATACTTCATAGTTATCTTTATATAAAGTGCTAAAAAATTAGGCAAAGCAAACTGATGATTATGGAAATCAGAGGCGGTAGGAAGGAGGTTGGTAATGGCTGGGAGGGAACAGAGTGGTTTCTGGGGTTCTGAAAGGGCCCTGTTGCCCAACCTCATGGTGCATACACAGGTGTGCTCACTTCATAAAAATTCATCAAGCACTTTCCTGTGTATGTCGTATTTCCTTTTAAAAAGCTTACAAAAACACGTCCCTGATCTCCAAGAAGGTAGACCCATGCATCCCATCAGGATTTTCAGTAACAAAGCTCAGAGAAAGGCAGCTCTGTCCTTCCCGCTTGGAGCATTTATCTAACCATAATCTCCCTGTTTTGGGACTCAGCTTTCTGCTTAAGAGAGGTTTCTCTTTCCTTGTCTCAACTTGGCAGTAACAAGCTCCCAGACCCTATAAATAAAGTACTTCTCCCTTTTAGTGAGGTCAGTAGTCCCTGTTCTGTGGTTCTATAACTCCACTGCTGATTAAAATTCATTCAGCTGAGAATTAAGTACAATTGCTCACGCATCACTGCTTTTCCTTGAGACGTTTTTCATTTGTATGAATGCCTTAAGATTGATCAAAATGAGATCTTCATTAAAGAATTCATAATTAAAGTTTCAAGAAATGTATAATCGACTCATTTTAATTATGACATAACTTTAACCCATCATTTTTATCACAGACCTCACTGTGGTGTATGGATGTTTTCCCATCAGGAAACCCAGCAGGGTCACACCTGAAGAGTTCACTGGCTTAGAAGGAGAAGACATGATAGTTTTGTGTCTGAGGATTCACACACCTGTGTACGCACCAGGAGGACGGGCAACAGAGCACATTCACGGATAAAACACAACCCTCCAACAGATTTGTTGAGGAAATTACCAGGCATGTGGCCAAGAGCCCTGGGTCCAGCCCTGAAAAGTACAAATGTCACCTCCCATAGAAGGCTGCCCCTGACCGTCCTAATTTTTCACTAACATCCGTGGCATGAGCACGAGCTAAGGGTAATAGAGTCTTAATGTTAGCGCAGACAAGCTCTGCTGGCAAGCAGGAGCCAGCCCGGGGCCTCCCTGACCCTCACGTCCAGACATCTGCACCCAGTACTCCCCCGGCTCCCCACACCGACACTGGTCCAGTAATGGGACTGGACACTCCCTTCAGAACCCCCTCCCCCAGCCTCTCATGTAACCTCATGGGTCTGCCTTCCTCTCCAACACATAAAAGCTGAAGGAACAGGGATCTTCAAGAATCAAATATTCCTCTTGGCTCAGAAACTCAGATGGTAAAAGAAACAAACGTTTTCCCATAAATGTCATGATGAGCTTATGACTCTGGAGAAATGGATTTCAAAAGCCTGTCCTTCTTCTGGACCATTGCAGAGACCAGCCTCTTTGATCTATCGGACCTGGATCCAAAGGGACTCTTTTGAGATAAGCTTAATTTTCCATCCTGTCCCTGGAGGCTTTAAGCTGCAAGTGGTGATAAGGTTTCTCAAACAACGTTTCAGCCACATTGTGGTTGTTTTCACTGTTGGGGTGGTTACTCGAGTATCTTCAAGAAGCCGTGACAATTGGGGG
Source organism: Mustela nigripes (assembly GCF_022355385.1). Classification (NCBI taxonomy): domain Eukaryota; kingdom Metazoa; phylum Chordata; class Mammalia; order Carnivora; family Mustelidae; genus Mustela; species Mustela nigripes. The sequence continues at coordinate 3,118,446 of NC_081570.1, forward strand.
AGGGGTCCTGGACAATAGCCTTCCAGAAAAGTAGATGGAGGGAAAGTCAGTGCAAAAGAAGAGAAGACGGGAAGGGGGAGGAACGGAGTGGGGGACGGAGGGGGGTGTGCCTAGGGATGGCAGCGGGACCCGGGGCCAAGCCCTTCTTATTTTAATAGGTGGGATTTCTTTCACAGTATATTAGAAAAATAACATATAACTAGAACTCTAAACCAGTCATGTGATAATATTATTGTTTAATGTAGAAGACGGATCAATTTAACAGTCATTTAAAGAAAGACTTTAACGAAGCCAACATTCAGGTATTCGGACGTGGTGGTCATCTTGGTGGTAACGCGACAGTCTCTAAAGCTTGGGAGGCACCAAGGAGCTCACACTCTCTCCGCCCCCACCCTCTCTCCCTCTCTCTTCAGAATTTCTGAGACTTTCTGTCATGAAGATGGATACCCACACTGTATCCTTGGCCTTTTGAGGAGCTCATAGTCAAGTAAGGCACCAAAGAGAACCGTAGGTCAACCACCAAGTTCCTGAGAACCTGACAGCCATGGACACACCAACCCGTTGTTAACTTCTGTCTGGAGGGGCTTGAGCCTCTCAGCATTCACGTGGCCACCTGACCTTCTCCTCCACCCCCACCCCACCCCAACATTCACCAACAATTGCTTTGCCAAGCCCTCTACAGTCTTAAAGGGAAGAGCCTCAGTAGACATTTTGAATGATCAGTATGACCTCCTGAGGCAGGGACTTCAGATGGGTTTCAGGGAAGTCATAGGAATGACTACTAATGACTTCAGGAGGTGGCTATTCCTGGGTAATTCAGGATGGGGGGAACAACACTCTTCATGGCACATTTGCGAGCAGGCTTCTGGGTAAGCAGAAGAGCGTACCCACGGTGGCCAGGATTCCTTCTGGAATAACGAACTGATTTCACGATCCTTGTCTTTCCTCTTGAGAAAAAAAAAAAAAGCACAGAGATAAGATTTGTCCACACTGATAGTGCATTTTCTCCCAAACATTTAGCAGTCTGTGCACTTCCATTCTCCTTTGCACAAAAGATTCCTTTCTCTGTTTCAAAGTCACCTGTGCGTAGGCAGTTCAGGGCCGTAGCTGGCAAGCATTGATAACGTGCTGCGTGCTGGGCAGCCCTGCTGGATCCTGCTCTGGTTAAATATGTTAGAAGAGATTATGATAGTTTCGACAATATTTCTAAGAGGCTTATGCCTCTGTTTTACCTCTTGCCAAACATCTGTTACAAGGATTTAGATAAGACGTCTCCAGAATGATGTCATAACCTGCACACCCACCACCTCCCCTTCCTGGTTCCCCCCGGGGAGGAGACGAACAACTTCAGTGCACAAGATTCCAATGTGTTGTAAGTGTTGAGATCTCAACCCAATGTAAAGGAGCCCGACCACACGACAAGGGCTACCATACCGTGATGCCTGGAGTTGTCAGTCACTGCTCAGATAAGTCCCTCCTTGGCCACAGCACACCTGGACACAACTGCCTTGCCCTCTCATTGTAGGCAACCCCTACCTGCCCTGGGCTTGGCCACGTGACATGCTTCAGCCAAGGACATGTTAATAGGTGGCCCACAAACCAAGTCTTGAAAGCCTTTTAGCCATTGAACTGGTTGGCTCTAATGCTCTGTACTCCCCATGGCACCCTGTTGCCTCCTCAATGAGGGTGGGAACATTGGAAACCTTCTAGCCAAGCCTAGTGTAGAGCAGAGCCCCCAGCTGGAAGAGGTGAGCCCAGGACAACCCAGCCTTGCTGCCTCAGGCAGGGTTCTACAGAGAAACAGAATCAGTAGGGTGTTTAGAAATAGAGACACATAGAAATATTCCTGTCTCTACTTTGTATATATAATTTATTACATATATACACACATTTCTACCTCAGTGCAAGACGTGGTCGAGGGGACATCTGTGATGCTCACTGCTCCCCCTCGGGATTGAGCTGATGCCTGCCAAACCCCAAGAATGAGCAGCCCGTTCTCTGCAGAGATGCCCACGAAGTCCCAGCCCTGTTCTGTCCAGAGTCCACGCTCACTCGTCCGTGTGCATGCACAGCCCATGACACACAGCGATCTGAATGACCTTTCTTTCTTGATTGGGAATCCCTCCATCACTTGTGTGCTGTAAGGAGTTTCCAATTCCTGAATATCTCGTGACAAGTAGATTAGGAGGTGGTCTACATGCGGCTAAAAATAAGAAGTGGGTCTCTGTTTCATCGCTGCTGTTAACCCACAGGTGGACGATCCAACACAGATAACCGAGAGAGGTCGCTCCAAAGTAAGGCTTTCCATTGTAAACTCAGCTTCCGCATACTGTCAGTATTTGTGGTTGCCGCTGTCCAAGGGACACACACCCAGCTGACGGGAGATGGACCTTATTTGATCTTTAAACACATTCTCAGGGAACCTAGCTGAGTTTGTAAGGTGATTAGTAAGTAAAAATTATACTTGCTCTCAAGAGGGGGGGAAAAATCGTTTGCTTGCTGGTTCCTGGTGCCGAACGCCCAGAAGAATGCTGCTGTTCTCTAACAGGAAGGGAAGGAGACACTCACACGTGTACAATAAAAACTGGGAAGTACACGAAGTCTAGCATCGTGCGGCTGTCTGGCTAGGTAAAGGGCAGAGAGTCACACTGTGCTGATGGACTTGCTTCCCCATGAGCCCATCTCCTTTCCTCCTGCTCTAAACGCATCAAGACCATGATGCGTAAGCTGCGGAGGGACAACTCTCCAGGGAAAGAGTGAGCTTTCTGGAAGGAGAAGTCAAGGAACACAGACTCAGCGGGGCCTTCTGGTAGAAGGGAGTGTGATGCTACCTGTAAAAGGAGTAAACCAGGGGAGGGAGTGGTCCAGACCCCAGATGGGGGCGGTCTGGGGAGTGGAGGGACGCGTCTGCCCAACAGTCCCCCACGACCCCAGGACAGGCTCTGCTTCTTTCCTCCAGTCTTGGGATTCACGTGTCCCTTCAGCACCTTGGCTGCGTGCCCCTTGGAAGCGTGAGCTGGCTTCCTGGATGGGAAGGATTCTAAACCCAACTCTGGGACCCCAGACTCTTCTACCACCCAAGTCAGAGCAAAACCTACTGAATTGTGTGGTGTAAAAATAGCTTCTATTTTTAATTTTGATGACACAGAAGGGCTTTCTGAGATCACACCAGTGAGGCTGAACGTGCAATACGGCCCCCACTATGTGAACATGGCTAGTGAGAACAGAATAAAGTCAGAAAAATGGTAGCATGGATTGCTCCTAGGTGATGAGGCTGTTATGGGTTTAATTCGTTTATTACATTATTTTAAGGAACTTAAGAACACCCTTCCCCCCACCCCCCGCCCACGATTAGCTTACATGAGCTTTATAATCCAGAAAAGTTATACAGCACTCCGAATGACATTTCAAGAAAAAAGGCTAGTTGGCATTTTGGCCGTTGACAGAGGGAAGAGCACCAGGAGGGGGTGGACAAGATGATGGGGACAGAAGCTCATGATGACCTTCTCTCAAGGACACCTGAATCTAAACCGTGAAGAGGTTGAAGAAACAAGTTTACAGCCAGGTCAAAGCCCTACCAAGTTCACTTCCAGTAGGTGTTTCTAAAGACTATTATAACCTCAGGTATTTTCTGTGAACTGTGTTTGGGGACAAAATGGTTTCGAAGAGGAGCTGATAGACTGTCGCTTTGGGGAGAATGATTTAAAAACTAGGGGTCAGCACGGCTTGGACTTTGAAGGACAAAAGGGAAGAGAAAGCCCCCTCCAGACAAGAAGGGACCCACGCCGTCCATTCTCCCTGCCATGAGTGCAGAGACACAGAACACTTCTCTGTGCTCTGGCCCTCACAACCTCCCCAGCCACATTGAAGGGTTTCTACCGAGAATCCTCTTATTACAGAAAATGTGACATTCAGCAAACTAAAGAACACGGACTGTGAGTAAGCAGGATGGCCGGATCCGTCCTGCTGGAGAGAGGAGCTTGAAATGGAGGCATTCCCACGTCACGTGAATTGCTCAAGGCTTACCCAAGCTGGTGTAATGAGAGCATTCGGGAAGCCTACAACTCTGCAGAAATGTAAGATCACCAAGAGAAAGAAAGAGGACAGAGGGAGTGTCCACATGGCAAGTGGGAATCCCTAGAGAGCTCCAGAGAAGACCTGACCTGATGGACAGGAAGCGTAGGTTCTTGTCCTCACCTTGCTTTGGTAGAGGACGATGGGTTAACAAGTCTTCATAGGTTAGACTCAACTTCAAGAAACTCCTGCCTTGGCCCCACACCAGGTTTCAGGTTGGACCTGGAGACCTTTGTTTCTGCCCTATTCATACTCTTTGTAGGAGAAGTACCTTATACAGAGCACTGGGGATGGAGACCCAGAGGGACCGAGAGGGTCACCCGCTGAGACAGGTGTTCTCAGGTGTTTCAAGAGGCTTCGAAAGCAAGAGCTGTGAACAGCAGACCACAGCAAACCCAAGATGTGCACAGCGCAGAGATGAGGAAGCAGAACTGTGGGTGTTGATGGGGAGGCGGGACCAGGAAGAGACTAGCAGAGAGCCAGGGAGAGATGTGGACCAGGCTACGCTGCTGCCCAGCTCCTGGACCATGAGCCCAGCCAGGGAGTGCACCTGTTCACTAAGAATAAGCAAGAAGTAAACTCCTTGCAAACTGGAAATTAAGAAGAGTGGCCATTTGGGGACTTAATGGAGTTTAAGACAAGCAGTTCTGCTGGGAGAATGGAGCCTGTCCAAGCCCAGGTCGGTGTCCTGCTCACCAAGCCCTCTCGCAGGTATAAGTGGTCAAGGGTTCTAGGGGGTCAGCAAAGTGCAGGCTTAGGAAGACTTGCAGGAACAGAAGTTCCATCCTGTCTCAGTGGGACTCCTCGATAAGGGCTGTCAGCAGCCTCAGGTCAGTGAGGAGCAGCTCCTGCAAGGGCTGGGGACTGAACACACGGGCAAACCCAAGAGAATCCAGGTGCCCCACACAGGAGGGGGCCTGCCTCGGTGCGGATCTGCAGCTCTGCTCTCAAGGACCTGAGAGCTGTCCCCTCTTGAGTATAGGCATGACGATCCCAGCGAAGTCGGGGGCTGGGGGAAGGGGCTTGATCCTGGCAGGACGGCCATTTACAGGCGCTGTGGCCACAATCCTTCCCAGGACTAAGCTGTAGTCCTTAGAACAATGAGCTTTTCTGGCCCCATTCTGCAAGATGCCTGTCCGGAGTAGCAAGGGAGCACCCCTCTTCTGGAAGCAGCCTCACGCCACTCCCAGAGCTGCTGTTCTGCAAGTTGTCCGACCATTCTTCTCAACCGCAGCTCGTTTTCTACATGCCTGCTGGTCAAAGGGTGCAAACGTCCATCGCTATTCAGGGATGAATATGTTCTGCACGTGTTGCATACACCATGGTGACCCCAGTGAGCAAAGCTGCATTATACGCTTGAAGGATGCAACAAGCCTTATGTCCTAAATGGTCTCACCATGACAAAGAACGGTAACGGTGTGAGGGGCGGTTGAGTTAGCCCACCTTACCTTGGTGATCATTTCATAGTACGTACGCACCTCCAATCACACTGTACACCTTAAACTTATAGTTTTATGTGTCAATTATATCCCAGTAAAGCTGGGGACACAAGCCACTATGTTCTGACCAGCCCTTCCCCTACCCCTGTCCCTCAGCACACTGGTCAAGGCCCCTCAGGCTGGCAGAGTTTGTTGCCTCTCATCTGAGGCTTTGCGCACATCAGCCCTGGCTCCCAGACGTTCTCCCTTCAGTCCACGCCTGTGGAGACGCTTACTGTCCTCCAGAATCACTGGAAAACCTACGCCTTGGGTATGCATCCTCCTTCGGGCCGTGCAGAGTCCTGCTATGACTCCTTTCATGACCGCTGGATTCCTCCTTATGCTTTTCAAAGGTGGGTGTGATGAGCTGAAAGCAGGGTCTGCAGGCAGTAGCCTCTGTCTGAGTCACACCAGAGCAATCACACTAACGACCCTTATCCCACCACCTACTCGATGCAGAGAACCTTGCACGTAACAGCTTAATTTGCCCTCCCAGTACTCTGGCAGGGGGTGCACTGTACCTGCTCCCATTGTGGAATGGGAGACCCAGGCAGGGAGAGGTTAAGAACCTTGCCTAAGGTCACACACAGCTGCAAGCGGGGCGAGGATCCCACACCAGCAGACTTGCCCGGGCATTACTATGCCTCCTTGAGCTGGACGGGGTCATCACCGACCTCTCCGACTGCAGTGTCCCCCTGAGTGCGATGGACAAGATAAACCACACCAGCTCCCCTGGATTCTGCTATGTCGCAGCTTTGTTTAATAAAGTGGGTGAAGTGTGGGTCACTGCTTTGAATGGCTCACTGTGACAATTGTCATAGTGGAGATGTCCTTTTGAGTACATGATGGGACACGTGGCCACATATGCTAGAGAAAATGGCCACTGCTGACCAATCATCTGCTAGATTCTTGGCCAGGGGGTCCCCAGAGTCAGCTTGCTGGTTCCTGGTGCAGAGTCAGCTCAGATGGTGACTATTTTAGGCTTTGTGGGTCAAGAGGCAAACTTGAGAATATTGTATATGTATTAACAGCAAGACAGAAAACAAATTGCCACAAATGTTTATTGATGGATATTATAATAATTATATATTGCATACTATATATTATGTAATATTATACATATTGAACACTATATATTACATGGTATTATAGTATAAATATTATATAGTTATACAACAACTGTATAAAAAATAATGTGACATTCTTGTTTCTAGAATAACATTTTATTTCATTGGGGTGACAGCCGGTGATCCTTTCCATCAAATCACTCACACATGTTCCTCATGGGAAAACCATTCCCTTGCAGGCCACACCGAAACAAGCCGTGGCCTGTGGTTGGCCCACGGTCTGTCCGAGTACTGTCCTACGGTGGCGACAAGACACTGCCAAAACACACCACCAGTGTAAATCACCTTCCAGTTCTGGAGGTCAGAAGACCAAAGTGGGTCTCACGGCTCAGATCAAGGTGTCAGCAGGGGGTTCTTCTGTGTTTGTGGGGTGAAGACGGATTCCATGTCCTTGCGGTCTCCGGCTTCTGGAGGAGGGGCGTTGGGTCTGCCCAGATAATCCAGGACCCTTCCAAGATGGGATTCCAGGATTGCCCCGTCTTATCTGCAGCAACCCCATTTGTCAGGTGAGGTCACATGCCCCCAGGTGAAGGGTGTGCCCATCTCTGGGAGGCTGCTATTCTGCCTACGACCCTAATTTCTGCCAACCCCTGCTTTTTGCTCGTTGGTGCTCAGGTCAAAGCCACGTGCAAGGGAAAATGAGAGTCATGTTACCAGCGAGAATTTGGAGGCTCTAAATGATTTGCCCCAGGCCTCGGAGCTGGTAAAGCGCGGATACGGGACTCAGACCTGGTTCTCGCTCCCCACAGCCACCGTCATAGCCACTGTTTAGACTCCACATGGAAAGCTCCAGAAGGGCAGGCACCACCTTTTGCCTGGTGTAGCAGGTGCTGGACAAGACGTTTTCAGTATATATTGTTCAAGCAAATCAATTCATCTACCATTTGATATTCCTCCAAGGTCTGAGGAATCAAACAGAAAGTTGAACTGGAGAATTAATTTTCCTACTGATGTTCAGCTGTGAGCGTACGCAAACCGTAGAAATGGCGGTGGTTCTCTGAAGGCCCTTTGATCAAAGCTGCTAAGCCCCAGCAGTGCAGGGCAAGCCTGGCCCAAAAGAGACCACCCTGCAATTCTAGCATCATGTGGCTGAAGGCATGACCCAGTGGATCTGGGGTCACTGTCCACCCACCATCTATGTCATGTGATGTCTTTCTAAACTCTTTGTGTGTACCGAGAATCATGTGTCTCTCCCAACCAGAAGGTAAGGGCCGGGTAAGCAGGAAGCTTATCCACCTGGGTCTTGCTGGGTCTCCAGTGCCTAGAACAGTGCTTGGCCCTTGGCAGGTGCTTAATAAATATTTTTGGAAGAATGAATGAATGACTATAAGAAGCTTCTTCTTCCCAATTAATGTTGATGCAGAGAAGCTCCCTCCTGAGACAAATGCAGTCAAAGTGTCCCTGGGAGAGGTAATACTTTAAAACGCCCCCCATCTTACCTGAGTGTGTAAATTCTAGAACCTCACCAGGGTACATAAGAAGACATGAGACATGGGCCGTAGACCTCCAAACAGAAGTGGACCACCCCCAAAGGGGATGCTGTTCAATATTGCTAAGGGCTGGCTCTGCTTTTAGTCCACTCTTTGCTGCCTGAACCCTCTTCTGGCTGACACAGCACTGGCCCAGGGAGACTCTCTCCTGGAAAAGAGCAGCTACCACCAAGCCTTCTGCCAACTAAGAGGGAAGAGCCGAGATTCTGCTGTGCTTGATGGAATGGAGGGAAAAGCCATTCAAAAGAAGCTTGCAGGTAACACAGCACTTACCGCTTGCAAAGCAGATCATATGCACAGAGTTATTTAACCTGGACACGCTTCTCTCGACGGGATTGTCGCTCATATTACCATTTTGTGCATGAGTAAACAGAGGCACAGAGACATTAAGAAAACGTGCCGAGGGCCAAGTGTGCACAGAAGCTACTTCATTGGTGCACATGGAGCTTCTGGTGGGATCCCCATCAGTCTCGGGGGCAGAGCCGAGATGCCCCCTCCCCCCAGCCTCACAGTCCACCACAGCACTTCTGAGACACATCTGCCCCCCCTTTATGCTGCCTGCGGTATGTTTGTCCCAACTATACTATCATTTACTTAATAAGTTTACTTTACTCACTATTCTTTTCAGAAAAATGTGGGTATCATTGCTGAATATGGAAAACTGTTACCATTTCACAGAAGTAAAAGATAGCCATAAAAACAAACACAATGAAAACAAACGGTCAGACTTTTAAAAATGCTTCTCTGTGAAGCCCCAGTAATCGTTTCAATACCTACGGCCACTTGTAGAAATTACAGGGCTCTTTGAAAGCAACATTTCTAACATGTGAATAACAGAGAAGCAGTCGTGGTAATGCCACCAGCTGTGAAGTCTACACACCACAGTTTAGAAGTGAAAATATAAAAACCAAAATCACCTCTTTTGAGAATAGACTCATGGTTCCCCGTCCTTCCTCAAACTCTGGCGCTGGAAAAGTTTCACCAGTGGGACCCTGTCTGGAAGGCAAGCTTCATTCCAGTTCTTTCCATCTAGACACAAGACAGCGTAAGCAAAGACATCAAGTACACATGGAAAAATTCTGAGTGTCAAACTAATTACTCATAACTTGTACTTAAGATGCAAAAAACGCCCATCTTCCAGTTCAATGACCCGTTTTATGTGCTGCTGTGGGCAGTGGCTGTCCTCACATCAGTCCCAGTAAATGTGCAGATGCACCAAGAGGGTTGATCTGGTTCATTTTCTCATGTCCCTGCAATACTTGAAAAGCCCATAAAAGCCATGCCAAAATGATCTCAAAGAAAAATCTCTGATTCTCATCCTGAGGAGGACATAAATCCAGCGTCCACTTCAGTGGATGCTGCCCTTTGTCCTCATTTCAAACAAATCTGCAGATCTGAGGAGCCAGCCTGTCTTTGGCCCATTTATTTACCATGTGAGAGTTAATCCTGGTGATGCTAGCTCTTCTCCTAATGATCCTGTGGCGCACCTGAAGACAGAGCTCTGGATTCGAATCCTAGCAAAGAGAACACGGGCTATGACCAGGAAGATCACTGCATGTTTTTACTATGGAAATCGATTAATGAATAAAGAACCTATCGGGGTGCCTGGGTGGCTTAGTGGGTTAAGCGACTGCCTTTGGCTCAGGTCACAATCCCGAAGTCCTGGGATCAAATTCTGCATCGGGCTCCCAGCTCCATGGTGAGTCTGCTTCTTCCTCTGACCTTCTCTCCTCTCATGATCTTTCTCACTCTGTCTCTCTCTCAAGTAAACAATAAAATCTTTAAAAAAAAGAACCTATCACATAAAGACCTGTGTTGAGGACCAAAGACTGTATGCCTAAGACACACCAAAAAGGAGAGTCTTTGCACATATTTCTTCTGGTACAGTGTCAAAAGGACCAGCTAAGAAAATAAACTAATTAAGATTTAGTAATAGCAGAAAGAACTCTAGATCATGTGTTAAAATCTATAACACTCAGTGACATGTTTTCAAATCCAAACTGATAAAGGAATCTCCCCCTGAACACATATGGTGCCCTAAATCTCCACTCCCCACCCCCTGGCCCAAATCTCTTAATAGTTGAAATTTCCCAGCTGCCATCACTCTGGAATGAGCATGAAGCAATCATGCCAGATTCAGAGGCCAACTCTAAGACACGACCCTAATCAGGAAAGTGCTGACCTGTCTGTCCTCCCATTACACTATCTGCTTACAGCCCCTTCAAGGTATTACTGGATTTCTATAAAACATTGTGTTCTACATCACCCATAGACAGCTTTCTGCCATTTGAATTGAGCAAGGGTTGCATTTCAGCAACCCAAGCAGAGTCTCCGATGCCATATCTACACATCTCTAGCTCCACAGTGAGAATCCAGGGAAGGGTAAAATCCATCCATTCATCCAAATGGCACAGAGTGCCAACCTATGTGCCCACAACATGTAAGAAGCAGAATATGAAGTTAGGCTGGTGATAAGAATGATCATTAGATTAAGAGTGATATTTATTGAGATTTGTGTGCCAGCTGCCTCACGGAGCACTTTCATGCATCGCTGCAACCTCAGAATAATTCCAAACAGTTGTCCGGTTGCTATACCTACTCAGTGATGAGGAAACAGAGGCACAGAGAAATTAAGTAATTTTCCCAAGGTTTTAAACAAAGAATGGTAACATCAAAACGAGGACCCAGGCAGCCTGACCTCCAAAGCCACATTCAAGACAGACCACATCCTGTTGAGTAAGGCCAGGACCCTCTCTTCAAGCCACTCACACCCTAAACTGTGAGACAGATACAAAGATGCTGGTAAAAGTCATTATAATGAGATCTTCATTTCTGGTGACAAAATAAGAGGCAAGACTTGGGTATCTGTAGAAACAACCACAAATTGGACAAAATATATAGCACACTGGTTTTTAAGGCATTGTACACCAGACGATAAAGGACACTAATCCTAAAGAGATGAGGAATAAATGGAGCAAGCTCTGTGATCATCCCAGTTCTCTGTGTAATGTGGAGCCTAGCAGACTCCCTGAGTAAAGAGGCAGAGCTAAGAGGCTAGGGAGACAAAAGTGGCCAGTGTTTGCAAGATAGAGTTTCAGAGAGGAAGAAGATGCATAGAGAGAACCCTAGAGACTTGAAAAGGTCCCTGGAGTGTTCAACTCAAGTCCTAACAAGCATGCAGGCATGAGGAAACTTCCTAAGCCCAGGGTTTTTTTTAAAACCTCAAAGGATCAGAGCAAACTGCTTGCAACATTCGCACAAGGCTAGGCATGATGCCTGTTCCCAAGGAAACTTCAAAATTCATGGAGTATTCCTCAGAGACTACTGAGGAAGGTTTTGCTGTCATAGTGTGGGATATTTAGCCCTTGTCTGAGGACTTCTCAGAACACACCAAACCAATCTTAACAAGACACTAAAAATCAAAGTTTTGCCAAAGAACTTAACTACATCCCAGAACAAAGCTCAGTAATGTTTGTAGGAAAACAGAAATATCAAGAAACTAACAAGATGAAAGCCACAATGTCCAGCATCCAATTAAAGCAAACTGAAAGGAAAATACAACCATAATAAGGGAGGAAAAGTCAATCAATCAGAATCACAGCAGAAGAGAGACAGATGTTCTAATCAGCAGATGTAACATTTATAAAGCTACTTTTCCTATATGAAGGGGGCACATAAAAAATTACTTGAAGAAATGGTGGCTGAAAATTTTCCAAACTTACAGAAAAGCATAGACTCACAGAAGGTCAATAAACTGAAGCACATGCAACAGAAATTACACCAAGGCACATCAACAAGTTGTTCATAACCAGTGATAGAAGAAAAATATTAAAAGCATCCAGAGAAAAATATCATAATGTAGGTACAGAAAAATAAAGGTACAGATGACTGCAGATTTCTCATCAGAAACTATACAAGTGAAAGGACAGTGGCACAATGTCTTTCAAGTAAGGAAATGGACTGTCAACCTAGAATTCTATACTTGGCAAGAATGTCTCTCAAAAAAAAAAAAAAAAAAAAAAGAATCTATCACCAGCAGATCTGCTCTACAGGAAATGTTTAAGAATGTCCCACAGGAAGAAACAAAATTATTCCACATGGAAATCCAGGGTCTCTTAAAGGATTTAATAATCTTGGAAGGGAGAACTAAATGGATAAATATGTAAGAGTTTTTAATTTAAATCTGTTTACATTATAACTGACTGTTTAAACAAAATGATAATAATAGTGTATTGTGGAGTTATGACACATGAAAGTAAAAGGCATGACAACTGGTGCATAAAAGGCAGGAGTAGAGATATGGAAGTATGGTATTATAAGGCACTTACACCATATGGGAATGCTATGTTGGGACTTGAAGGCTAATTGTAATAAGTTAAAGGTGTATACTGTAAAGCTCAATGTATCTATGAAAATAACAAAACAAAAGTTGAAGCTCATAATCCGACGAAGTACATTAAAAGAAATCATGGCAAATCTCTGCTTAATCCACAGAAAGACAGTTAAGGTAAAGAAAAAGAGAGGAGAGAATAAAGGAGAAAAATAACACAAGTAGCAAAATGGTACCTTGAAACCTAATCATGTAAACAATCACATAAAATGTAAATGGTCTAAATATACCCCACTAAAAGTCAGGGATTGTTAGACTGGATTTAAAAAAAAAAATCCAACGTGATGCTTCTTGCAAGAAATACACTTGAATACAAAGACACAAATAGGTAAGGGATGGGAAAAAAATATACACCATGCTATCACTAATTAAAATATAGTGGGAATGGTTATAGTAGTATCAAAGTCAATTTCTGAATAAAGAATATTATCAGGGATAAAGAAGGTAATTTCATCAAGAGGGCAAAACAATTCTAAATGTTTATGCACCTAATAATGAAGCGTCTAAACCCATGAAGCAAATCTGGTAGATCTGCAAGAAAACATGCACAAATCCACTGGTTGCAACATGGTTGCATCCACGATCCAAATGGTTGCAGATTTCAATACTTCTATCTCAATTATAGATATAAGTAACAGCAAAACAGTAAAGATGTAGAAGATGTGATCACTACTGTCACCCAACTTGACCTAAATGACATTTATAAAACACTCTACCAAAAACAGCAACAACTCATTCTTTTCAAGCATACATAGAATAAGTGTCAAGAGACAAATAATGTTATTGGTCATAAAACAAGTTTTAAATTCAACAGTTTTCAAGTCATACAATGTATTCTATCTGATCAAAAAAGCATAATCATTTGCTTCATTCCCAGCATAACATCCTTGCCCTATGTCCACTGTGCTGGGGGAAGTGGGAGAAAAAGCAGAAAATTGAAAGAAGGAGCACAGACCCCAGATTCCCACCCCAACACCCAGAATGTAGGCAGCTGGGGAATGTTGCAGTTCAGCCAGGAAAATGATCAAAGGGTTGGTTACAGGAATTAGTAGGTAAAGCTGCTCTGGATGAGAAATTAGGAAGAATGTTCCACTGGGTGGGGTTTGTTAAGTCATTGTGAAAAGGTGTGGAATCCCTATTTTGAGAGAGCATTAATAAGACCAATCTTGCTCTGCAGGAATAATTGTTATAAACAAATAACAGAAATACCACCAGAAAACCCCCCAAGTAGTTTCAAACTCAATAACACACTTCTAAATAACCCATTGGTCAAGAAAGAAATAAAAAAGAGGACTTAAAAAGTATCTTTTATAGAAGGGATATGTAAGCATTACATGTCAAATTTGTAAGATTCTGCTAAATAATACTTAAGGGAAAATTTATAGCACTGAATACCTATATTAGAAAAAAAAAATCTCAAATTAAGACCGTAGCTTTCACTGGTTAAGAAATGAATGGCTAATGGTGTTTGCAACTGAAATCAAGAAATAGAAAGAGGAATGGTTCATGAACGAGACCCACTGAGTTACCCATGGAACATCAAGTTGTTGTAGGAATTTAGGAGTATATGAGTCTCCAACTGGGGGACAACTACAGGTTGGATGTAAAGATCTGGAGTCATCAGCCTATATGGGGGTGTTGAACCACCTAGGGTAATTAGATCACCTAGGGACAATATGTAGTATGAGAAGAAGAAATAGCCAAAGACTAAGCCCCAGAGGATACCAATATTTGGGTGGGGGGAGTGGAATGAAAGCCAGGAGATAATGAACAGAACAAAGAAGGAAGGATCAGAGAGCCTTGTGAGCAAAAGGAGGGCACAGTGTCAGCAGAGAGGTTTTCAGCCACGAGAGGCTGATGATGTCACATGCAGCAGGAAGATCCCTGGGAAAGAGATCACAAGATCCACTTCATCCGGCTTTAGGAAGCTCTTTGCAACTTTATCAAGAGTGCTTCAGTTGAGTACCAAGAAGTGGAAGCCAGCCCAAGATGTTAATTGGGAGCCAGGAACTTGAAATAATGAATGTAGCACTCTTTTGAGAAGTTTAGAAAAATAGGAGGGAGAAAAGTGGTTAGCTCAAGCAGGAAATTTGGGCAAGGGAAGGTTTCTAAAATGGGAAACACTTGAGCACATTTCTAGGAAATGTGGCAGGAGACACCAAAAATCAGAGACTGAGGGTAGCAGCGGGTGGCCAAGTGGTGAGTAAAAATATTGTAAAGCTATGGAGTGAAGAGCCTAGATGGAATGGAGGGTCTTGACCAGTAAGAGCCATACATTGTCCTTTGAGTTGGAAGGATACAGATGATGCAGGGATTTCAAATTTGGGGAAATTCTCAACTCTTAAGCCCAAACTCAGTTTTTTAAGTAAGGTGTGGTTGGGGAAACCACATTTTAAGATATGCACTCTCAAAGAAAATTGACTACACAGAAAAAAGTTTCTGGCTGTGACCTTCGATGGTTTTACATTTATGAAATGTCTCTTCTGGATATGATCATATTTGGATTAAATATGACATACTGTAACCCCCACACCGTTATTCAGTTCAGTATAAAAATTAAAGAGTGCACTTGTCATCATGAGCACTGGGTGATGTATGGAATTTCTGAATCACTATATTGTACACCTGAAACTAATACCAGATGTTAACTATAAAAAAGAAAAAAGACACAAAATTAATGTCTGGTTCCAAAGGGCACACCATTCGGAAAGGTGGGGAGGATACCGAGGAATTGTGTCAGTTGGTAGAACCAAATCAAGTTGGCTTTCAGTGCTCACTTCGGAGACTACAGAGAGCTGAAAACCTTAGAAAGAATCAGTTCTTCCAGTAGTAACCAAATGAATAGACATAAAACCCACAGCAAGACACTCCTCTCTTTCCTAACTGGCCAAAATTTAGCAAAGATAATTTACAGTATACCTGTTAGCATCTGGCCATGACGTCTGCCCGCTTGGGTCTGAGTTTTGTCTCCACCTCTTACAAGTGTATAACCTTAGGTCTCTGATTCTCGGTTTCTTTCTCTATGACGTGAGCCCTGGAAACCATCCAGGGCTGAAAGGGGACCTCTCTGCCTCTCAGCACACAGTAAGTCTGTAACAAACCCTAGCTGCGGTTAATTTGGGCAATGTAGGATTGTATATCGGCACAATCTCTGTATGAAGCCATTTGGCAATCTGTATGAGGACATTTTCAAAATGTCATATACTCCATACAGGTATCTATCCTGAAGAACAGGACATTACTGAACAAAGAAGTCATGTCTGCCACCTTATCTGCCATTTCTCTAGTGATTATCACAGAACTGAAGTCAGAAAAAAATGTATGGTTGAATGCATGCACCAAGGTTTATGTAGGAAGATGATTATGGTAGTATTATTTATGTGGGAAAACTGATGAGTGGTTTCATG
Organism: Mustela nigripes; assembly: GCF_022355385.1. Classification (NCBI taxonomy): domain Eukaryota; kingdom Metazoa; phylum Chordata; class Mammalia; order Carnivora; family Mustelidae; genus Mustela; species Mustela nigripes. Next base: position 3,134,412 of record NC_081570.1, read on the forward strand.
AATCATGACAATCTGTATAATGGAGTATTATATAACCATTAAAAAGACACTTTGAAAAATATTTAGTAAAAATGCAAATTATTCACAATACAAGGCTAAGGGAGAAAAAGCACTAACTAGGATGCAAAATTATGCATTCCATGTGGAATCATCCAAATTTTGTTAGAATATGTATATATATATATATATATATATATATATATATATATATTCACTTCCATACAGAGCATGAGGAAAGAAATACAAAAATGAGCTAAATTTAACTCTGGGTGGTCCGCTATAGGTAATTCCTTTTTGTTCTGTATGTGTCCATGTTTGTAGATTTTCTACAAAGAGGATTCATTATGTTTGCATTCAGAGAAAGAAATTTTCCCATATATTGGGAATAATTCATTATGAGTCGTTGAAAAGAAACAGTAATCTACAGTCAACAAAGAGCTGTTTTGGAACTGGGCAACAGAAACCCAAGAGTGAGAATGTTTAATTCCTCAGGGTCCAGCCGAAGACATCCAACTACGTGCACAGAATACGGTGCAGGCACATCACGACCAGAGCTCGTTGTGAAGTAGCCTTTCAACGTGCGACGCCCATCGGATAATGTAAAAATATGTGAGGTTTTATTCCTAAGAATTGCTCCCGTGAATCATTCATTGCACGCCGGACTTCTTGTATGAATTGGGGAGCTTTGCAACCTAATTTTAATTTCTAATGTGCCTGGTGCTTCTCCTCAGTTATTCTCTCTGTTTAAAATCCATTAGTACAGATGAAGGAATCAGCTTATACTTTATGTACCTAGTTCTATATTATTTTTGTGCATTTATAACTGGCCTCTGGAGTTTAGTCTCCCCTTAATGATTTAGCTGTGCAAGATGTTACGCCAATTTATTAGAAGGAAGATGGGAGCCGGCTACGCATATTAAGTGTGAAAATTTTTCTACAGTCTGCTCAGCAATCCAGAAGAAGGGCTTCTCTTACCTTGTACCAGATGCTGCTCTTGGAAAGGATTTCCACTGGTTGGCACGCGGGTCCATCAATTCCCATACCAGTCTGAGTCCTGTAAGATCCTGGGACAGCTTGCATCTGACAGCTGATTTTCACATTTATCTTTCGAACAATGTGATTGGATTGGGGCTGCCACAGAGGCTCTGTGGGATATATGAGCACACTCAAGTCTCTCCGGTTTCAAGGGCATCTCTCTAGTCAACAAGTCCCTAGCATGTCTGCAGCCTCCAGGACGAGTCTTTTTCAGAAACTGGGGAAAGAATGCCAAAAGAGAGACTACTATCCCCTGGGCTGCCCTCCCCACAAACAGTGGCTCCCCGCCTGGATGCCCTCCTCCCCTTCCCTCATATGGCAGCACACACTCTGGCACTCATTGTGGAGAGGACTGGAAGAGAACCTTGGATGGTGTGGTTAATTGCCCGCCCACTGGTTTCGGTGCCTTTGGGAGACTTGTCGATCACAGTCTCCCATCACCTCCCTCTGCACTACAGAAGTGAGCTCACGAGCCAAGCTGGCCAATAAGAACATAGCACCCTCTTGACCACCGTGGCCGGGTCAAGGGTGGTCATGTGACATGAGCAGGTCCAATCAGAGACTTCTGTGTCATTGAAACATTGGGAACTTATCCTCCATCAGCCTGGGAGCTGGAGAAATACAAGTCCTGGAATGCCAGAGGTTGAGGGTATGGGCACCAAGCACAGGCTACCTGGGTTCCAACAACACTCCTGCCATTTCCCATGGTGTGGTCTGAGAAAGCTGCTTCTCGGTTTCCTCACCTGTAGAATGGAGCTCATAATCGTACCATGTCTCACAGGCGTGGTCTGAAGCTAGGACAGGTGACCCGGTCTCTAATTCTTAAGGAGTACCAACAAGAGGGCACACTCGCCAAGCCTTAGCCTGCAACACTACCTTCATGGCGTGGCCTGCCACCTGCAGAGAGCTGCCAGGGAATCCCATCAGGCAGAGAGAAGCAGAGCTGGGGGAGAAAAGGGACTTAGGTCCTGCACGCAGTTGGAGCTCCCCGATCCAGCATTCCCTGAGGCCTGACCACCCTTGCATCTCCCAAGAACGAGTCAAACCATCTCCTTTCCTAAGGCCAGGTTGAGTGGAGCATCTATTACTTGCCGTGAGCTCTGACCACTACAGAGCAATGTCCAACCCAACCTCTGAAAGGCAGAAATGTCTCTGTCCCAAGTTATAAACTGCTTTTACCCCCTTCAGAGAAGGTCCCCTTTTTTGGAAAAATTTCTGGGAGGAGAACATTAGAGCGGAATTTCCTTTCGGACTCCAGTCCCAAGACTCACCAGACTGAGAGTCGAGGAAAGTTATGGGGCTGGTCATCGGGTGGTTTTTCTCTCCTGGAATATATCGCCCTTTGAACAGCAGTACTATTTGTATTTGCTGCAAGTAGGATTTTCGATTACTCTTCTGACATCCAGATCAGTCATTGCTTTTTATTATGCTCTGGATTTAGGAAGAATTATGCTTCTGACAGCAACTTTATTTGAATTCTTCTGCTTAGGTTAATAGCAAATAAAGGCCAAGATCACCACCCGGCCCAAGCCCAGAGAGCCGAGTTTGTTCTCAGGGAGGCTGCTGTTTAAGATGCTTTTCCTGCACTCACGCTGTGCCTGCAGTCTTTATGGCTGGATATTATCGCCCTTTCGGAAGCTGTTTGCCTCGGCCGTAACCTCAAGTGATGCTTGGCTCATGGAGGCATTCTCTCCTTTATCCAGTATTAAACTAGAAACGGTTCCGTGAGCCAGGCCGCGGGCTCAGCTAGGTAGCCCCCTGCACCCGCATCCTTGTACTTGATGCTTCTTTCAACTCTGAGATGCAGGCGATGCCTCCCTGTTTTACAGAGGAGAAGACTAACACGCTCAGAAAATTTCTGCAGCGTGCCCAACGTGCAGAGGGAGGTGAGTGACAGACACAGGATTCAGGCCCAGGCCCATGTGAGCCAGAAAGTGCTTTGAGCCCCCACTACTATTTCATCTGTCATGGGCACAGGAGTCCCTGGACAGGTGCATTCTGCATAAAACCTGGGAACACACACACCTGCCAGCAGAGTCCTTACCCCACATCTGTTCCCAGCCCCACTCTTGTGTTTTGACTGAACTGCAGGCAGGCATAGTGTGGACACAAATGTGTTTGGGAGAATCACCTGCAAGGCATTTGTAAGCCCAACGGGTCTCCGTGGAGATGTGTATGTGCCATTGAGGGGCAGTATGGTGGTCTAAATTCCAAGCAGCAAAGATCTTCCCGTCTCCAGAGCTGTGACTGCCCCCTCCAGACACTCAGGTACGGCTGTACAGAAGTTGTTATTTTCAAACGGCCACGTCCCCTGTCTTCTCTCCTCCTCCCTTTCCTGCTCTCTCTCCCTCACCTTCTCCGCCTCTTTCTCTTCCTCAAGCTAACCCAAGACTCTCACCAGCCCCTATACCCTATAAGGATCAGCACAACATGCTCCAAGTTTTATTGGATGTTTGGAACACCGTTGGTATGAATCAGGGAGACAGATGGATACAAAAACACAGGGACAGACACCCGACTCTCTTTCCAGTAAAACTGCGATGGCTTCTTTGGGCCTCGAGGAGAAGCTCATCAATGGCCCTTCAGTGAGCTGTAGACACCGTGGCTCTTGTGGGGACATACAAAGTGAACACGTCTATCTCAGTTGTTGACAGATTGCCTTGGTTTGAGCCATTCTTCAAATGCAGTTGTGCTCCGAGCCCTGAGCTCTGAGAGCCTTGCTGGTGGCCAAGACTTTGCTTAGATCCAAAAGCTGGGTGACTGCCCTGAAAATAAACGCTTTGTGTTGTTTATGGAAACATATGGAAAATATGGAAAAATAAAGACCCTAACCACAACTCACACAGCAAAATCAGCCAAAAACGCACCAAATGTGCTGGCCGTACATAGTGCCAGTGTTCCCATCAGGAGAACAGGAAACACAATTTTCAAAAACTTTGGGGTTTCCCAGGATTAGCCACATTTCAGGATTGACATCACAGACTTCCTCAAGACCACCTTCACTTCACATGCCAATTACACACCCAGAGGGTTCCCCAAACCACACTCAGTCTTGACAATCCTCTACGAGTCCTCCCAGAACCCACTGAAAGCTGCCGTTCTGGTGGTTAGGGTCTATGACACAGAAAGAATTTAAACCAGATTCAGCCAAAGGGAGAAATATATAGGGGGCATCTGGGGGTTCTAAATGTCAAATTCCCATTGTTGTGTCCCCCTGGAGTCAGGTCACATTACCACCTGCATGGATGTGAGAACACACACAGAGTCTTGCCAGCAGGAAAGCTCATCCTAGCTTCAATGTCCACAGTTTTTACTGTGGCTTCGTTACATGAGCACGGTTGATAGGATTGCTCATGTGGTTGACTTCAGTCAACTCCAGGGCCACTGATACCAATAACCAGCCACCACCTACACCGTGAGGTTGGTTGTCCAGGCACGACCAGCCCCCACCCTAAATCCAGCATGGCTGGAAAGACGCTCCTGCTAACTATGATATAAATCACCTCCCAGAAGCTGAAGTCACAGTCTACATCTCTCTTTGGTCAAAGCCAAAATCTTTACAACCAGGAATCCAGAAGAAGGTGTGGGAGGTATAAAAATGTCTGGGGCTGGCAGGGGCACGAGTGTGTGGAGTGAGGAGCTCCATTTAGGACGAATCATACTGAATTCCAAAAATCAGGATCTCAGAATGGATGGGTCCGTGGGCAGAAATGCATCCTTGTTACTCCAAGACCTTCTTGTCTCACCCATGTGAACCCTCCAGCAGTAGGGGTCACCCCTGCAATCAGAGCTAATGCATTCCTAAACACTTCGCAGCAAAGACCAACTAATTATAACGCAGTTGCTTGCTCTTATTTTATACTCTATTTCCCTGCTTGTTGAGTTGAGAATTGTAACCCTATTATTAATTCATTAAGAAACATAATTTCATGCAAAATAATGTGTTTATCCTCTTCTATTAGGTTAAGGTAGTGTGATTATTGGAGCTGTGTCAGGGAATGAACAACGCGCTCCCTGGGGGGCATTCCGGGCTGCTTAATTTCTCGTGGGTCAGACACACGGAGCCAAGGAGACTTGACTGTGGTTCTGATTTTTTGGCATATCCTCTATTCGGATCTAAGCAAGATATCCAGCAGAAGACATTAAATGAGAGGAAGATGCTTGGGAAAATACTGTTTAATCATATTTTTATCTGGTGGGTATGAGATGATCTCCTGCATCTCGGCTTGGGGTTGCGTAAAAGACTTCATTTATATTCCATAAGCTCTTGGGGAAAGGGAAACAAGTGCCCGTTCTGTTTTATGTGGAAAACTGAGATTTTATTCTAGATGGATGAGTTGATGGTAAAGAGCCAGCCAAGGAAAAGACCCAAGAAGACCCCACTGTACTGTCCTTGGTCCTCTGCCTGTTGACCCGTACATCTGCCTCAACTACAGCCAGGCTGCACTGACACTGCCTCCAAACTTTCCCAAGACCTCACTGACATTCTCTTCTGTACCCAAGATGCTACGAGGAGACATCAAGATGCCCCAGCCTCCCACGTGCAAGCTACCTACTCTGATCACGTCAGGACTTGGATGAAAACATCAAGTTTGAGGACAGTGAAAAAATGGGCTCTATCAGTTTGCCATTTTTCTTCCTAAATAATCTTCACTAGATTTTTGAGACTTTTAACTCCTGGAGTTGGACTTGGGATCTTTCTTAAGCAAAGAGGAAGACAAACGGGCATGGAAAAACAACAACAACAACAACTAGAAAAACAGCAGGAATGCTCCCCAAAACAAGATCTCCAGGGAGAGGGATGTGGGTCCTCCTGTGTGCGGTCACAAACCACAGATGAAGGAAAAGAAGCCGAAGGAGGTATGGAACAAAAAGAGCCACTTCCCCAATCGTAGCAAAGTGGAAAGCAGCATGGAGGAGGCAGGCGGCTTGGAGCTGTCAAGGGGAATCGCTTTCTGTTCTATATTAATGTTCTCTGTTCTTCCTCCCGCGAATGACTAATCTTGTTTTTCGTGAAGATGCTTTTTCCAGTACACTCTACTCTTCTTTGTTCTCTCCATACGTATCGATAACTTCCCGACTCTTTATGGGCTGTCTGTCCCCAGAAGGGCCGGATTCAGGGCGTGAAGGCTGGCAGCGTCCTCCTGCTGGACGTGACCTCAGCACCGACTCTGCGCAGAACAGCCACGTGACCCACGGCAGCTCGTTCAGCCCCTGTGAGTCTCAGTTTCTCTGACGCCAAGTGCAAGGGAGAAGGGAGACTATCTCATGAGCTCACCCAGTGAAACTTGGTCACGCGAATGCAAACAACACATGTTTAGGAGTAAAACTTTTGCTTTGTTTTTGTTTCTTTTTCCTAGGAAGGCACAATGGTTCTTCCCTCTCTTGCAGTCTAGGGACACCCCCCTAACCTATTGCTTAGAGGTGAGTTTCACTTCTTGGGGTGGAGGGAGACACTGCCTAGAGCAGGATGCACTCCACACCTGGCGTGCACCTCTGAAAACCCTGAGATCTACACGCAAGCCTTGTTCCTTCTCTCCTTAGACCTTCGTCTCTGTGAGGCCCCAAAGAATGTCTGTTCACCCCTGAATTCAATAAGTGAGTGACAAGTCAGAAAAGAATATCAATCAAATGGCAAGACCTGAGTCAGAGCAAACCATCCGTCCACTCATCAGTAAATGCACGGGGTGACTGAGCCTGACTATGTGCTCTCCTCTTGTTTCAGAGAGCCTGAGTCCCACTCTCAAAACCCCAGCTGATGCTGCCAGGGGGTATCAGCATGTATGTGTTCCAATACAGTAGTAGGATTGCAGCTAAGACCCAGAGACACATGTCAGGGGACAGCCAATTAGATGAAAAGTGTCTTAATTTGGATCTACTTCCAAGGCAGAGCCTGATGCAAGGGCTGGGTGCACATGCCTTATTTAAGAGCAGATGGCAGGGGTCCCTGGGTGGCTCAGTGGGTTAAGCCTCTGCCTTTGGCTCGGGTCATGATTCCAGAGTCCTGGGATCGAGCCCCACATCGGGCTCTCTGCTTGGTGGGGAGCCCGCTTCTCCCCCCCCCCCCCCCGCTTCTCTGCCTACTTGTGATTTCTGTCTGTCAAATAAATAAATTAATTTTTTTAAAAAAATCTTAAAAGAGTAGATGGCGGGGAGCAGGAGAGGAAGACCCTGAGGAGGAGGAAAGTCAACTTCAGAGTGCACTGTTGACCTTCCGTCAGCCAGGAAGACCCAGAGCCACGAGGCTCTGCTCATCTTTCCTATCCCTCCTTGTGTTCATCACAGACAAATTATCCCTGCACAGAACCCTTCGGCTAAAACCCCCAGGCCTTCTGACATGCTGGAACATTCCCCCCTGCCCGAGCATCAGCCCACATCTCTTGATCCCTGTTTGATGCAAACACAAATAACGTTGAAAAGAAGCAGAAAAGGAAAGAAGGTGCCAGAGTGAGTGGGTTGCTTCTGTGCCCAGGCAGAGCCACCAGTGAGACCACGCTGAGCCCGTGGGTGGTAGACTGATGGGGAACACAGGAATCGAGACAAGCAGCTGAGAGAGAAGGGGTGGGGGGAGGAGAGGAGGCAGGAAGGGTGGGGAGAGGGGGAGAGGAGAGGGGGCAGGAAGGGGGAGGGAGAGGGGTCCAGGGAGCAGCCAGCAGCCTGTATCCATAAGATGAGTGAGGCGGCGTCACCAGGAAGCTGGGAGGAGCTGCAGGGACCTGGGGCCCAGGACAGCCTGCTCAGGACGCCCGACTCCTGCACTAGGTTTTGGTGGACAGCAGAGCTCACCAGGACTCTGCGGGAGCCGCCCCCGCACACACGTCGGCAGGGTCTCTGGGCCACCCACACCCTCTCCAGGTTGGGAGCAGACTGCAGCGTCGGGGGGTTTGGCCAGGACTCAGGTCATTTTCAGAATTCTAAGGCCCGCTGTGGTCTGGGGACCCGGGTGAGGGGAGAAGCAGCATCAGTGGCCATGACCACCGCCGGCACATGTCTGCCTGGCCTGGTTCCACCTTCTGTGGCTCTCACCGCCAAGGTGGGAGAGGAGTCAAGACCAGCCGTGGGTCTGACCGGCACACCCCGCGTAAGGAGCAGAGAGGCTGGGACAATCGCTTCAGGGAGAATTTTTTCCAGCCTCGGGGTGTTTGCAAGATGTGGGTTCCAGGTGGGGCTCTGAGGGTTCCCATAACCTTGCTGATGCTCTGGGACAGATGCAGCCGGTTAAGGAAGGAACCCAAGCCTCTCCGGTGTCTTGCGTAAGGTGAATGAATGAATGTGTGAGCGAATGAAGGGTCAGGACGCGTGTAAAGTCAAGACACACCTCATACTTGCTCTAGACCAAATGTTTGGGTGCCCCTAAGGTTCATGTTAAATCTCACTTCAAATGTGACAATATTAAGAGGTGGGAGGGGGTGCCCGGGTGACTCAGTTGGTTGAGCGGCTGCCTTTGGCTCAGGTGATGATCCTGGAGTCCTGGGATCCAGTCCTGCATCAGGTTCCCTGCTCCTCGTGGAGTCTGCTTCTCCCACTGACCTCTCTCTCCTTGTGTGCTCGCGCGCTCTCTCTCTCTCTCTCTCTCTCTCTCTCTCTCAAATAAAAAAGAAAAGAAAAGAAAAGAAAAGAGGTGGGGACTTTGTGATTAGGTCGCGGAGGTGGAAGCCTCATGAGTAGGATTCGTGCCCTTGGAAAAGAGACCCTCAGAGGGTCCCGGGCCCTCGGCCCCACGGGGACACAGAGGGAAGATGACTGTGTGCAAAGCAGCAAGCGGGTCTTCTCAGCAGACAGCGGATCTGCTGGCCCTTTGGTCCTGAGCTTGCAGCCCCCAGAACGGTGAGAGGTGAGAGTGGTGTGCGTCTTTTCTACTGTTATTCCTGCAGCCCAAACGGGTGAAGACGACATTCACGCTAGATTTCAGCCCTTCTGCAGCCACTGCTTTAAAACGTGGAGGTGGTTGAGTTATAATGACCTGTGCTTCTCCCTAGGGGATGCGGGAGTCTGTGCGAAAAGCCACAATTTTCAGATTTCAGACACAAAAGGGAACTATCCGTCATTTCAACAGAGGTGAGCCCTGTTCTGGGAGGTCCACAGGTTCCCGTGGACCAGCCAGAGCCACCTGACCCCAAGTATCCAAATATCTTTGGCTGCAATTCATTTATCCAGTTACTCAACAAATGGATATTTATTAAGTGCCTAGTGTGTGTCCCAGGGCACATCAGTGAAGAAAACAGGCTCGCAGGTGATTTTCCAGAGAAGAGACAGACAACAGACAAAATACATAGTTGTAAGAAGAGTAGAAGACAGCATGAAGAAATCTAGAGTAGAGGGTGTGGGACACTGGGGCATGGGCTGCGCATCTCGGTTGCTGACCAGAGAAGGCCTCTCAGGGAAGGCCATGTGTGAGCAAGGGCTTGGACCAGGTAAGGTGGCCCTTGGAGCCGTGCATGGGGAGAATGTTCTAGGCACACTTTCACGCTCACCCCGCATCTGGTGGGTGCTACTGGGTGTCCCAGAAAGAGAAACCAGGAAGGGTTCCATACACAGCACACACAGATGCCCTGCCACCCCAGGTCACAAGACTAGCCATCCCTCCCCGGTGCCGCACGCTGTGGGGGACAGCACCTCCCGTGCACAAGGCCGTAGGACCACACCTGAGACATTTCTGGGGAGTCGAGGGTATTTCTGGGAGTTCCATGTGGCTTCCGCAACAGAGCACTGAGCACTCGTAAACAAGAGGAATTTTCTGTCTCCCAGTTCGGGGACCCAGAAGTCTGGCATCAAGGTGTTGTGCTCCCTCCAACGGCTCTAGGAGAGAATCTTCCTCTGCTGGTAGCCCCAGGCTGTTCTTGGCTTGCAGACACACCCATGTGCATCTCTGCCTCCATCTCCACGTGGCCATCCCCACTCTGAATCTCTCCCAAGGACAGCAGCTGTGTTGGATCAGGTTCTACCCTACCGACTTCGTTGCAACTTGGTGACACCTGCCAAGACCCCATTTCCAAACTAGGTCACCTTCACAGGTACCTGGGGTAGGGCTTTGGTTTATATTTTAGGAAAATACAACAAGGCAGTGGAGGAAGGACAATTCTTCTGTTGACCACACAGAGACTTTATCCTTCTGGGGGTTCATACCCTTGCTGGCGTGAAGACAGGCTGCCTCTCTGTGCCAGCTGGAGGTGTTACTGTCAAAGCGTCTTTCTTGTCACTCGGGACTGTGCAGACACAGGTGTTCTGGTTGGGAACAGCGTTACCCATTAATTACTAGCTGCCGTGATTTCTGTGGGGAGATAATTACTCAGTTCTGTTCACTCCAAAACAGGAAGAATATGCTCCCGTCCAAGCTGGGTACTACCACAGTCTCCTGGGCAACCCAGGATGTCTCCTGGCTTCTGGTCTCTCATTTCTCGTTTCCAATTTTCTAATGCTTTTGGTCGGCAATTCCCTGTGGTTGAATCCTTCTGGCTTTGTCTTTATTAAAAGTCTTTAGACGTTGAATTTAATCTCGTTTTGGTATTCATGGGGAACATACTCAGAGTTTTGCTTGGCTTTGTTTTTCCAAAGGACTAAGAAAATTAACTCACATGAACAACTGTGCCACACTTGTCCCTCATCATACATTCCTCATGTACCTGTACCCAGAAGCCTCTAGGTTTTGTGTCTTTTGAAACAATAACCAAAGAACAATAAATTTCCACTTGGGGTTGCTGTCTTAGACAGATGGCTCAGCACTTTATTATTTAGTGAAAAGAACAATGACATGGGATTCTTTTTTCCTCCCTTACCAAAGCTTGCTGTCGTTATATTTAATTAACTATTCTGCTTTTAGTCAGTAAATCAAGCCACAAATTCCCAGGTCATTAAAGGTGAATGCAAGGACTTGTGGGTAAAACCTCTTGCCTCAAATTTCACTAAGCTGCTAAATCCAAACTTTGTCTTAATGAAAAGAGCAAAGACCAGGAGTTAGGAGACCTGCTTGCCACTCTGACTCTACCATTTAGTCTCTGGGTGACCTTGTGGGAGCCCCGTAACTTCTCTGGGTCCTCCTTCCTCTTCTGCAAAATTAGGATCATGCTACCTGCTCTTTACTTAATTCACAGAGTTGTTGGGGGAAGACAGTGAGAAAATTAATGTAAAGCCACCTTGGAAAAGATAAGGCATTCTAACAGAAGTATTTTATTTTAGCCCTATACATCTCCACTGAACTCATTAGCTGTGAGTCAAGGACACAGACGCCAAACCAGGCCAGAAATCATCTCGTGATGATTCCTAGAGGTCATTAAATGTATTTCTCTGTGTCTTTAGCATGACCTTCAAAAGTTTTCCTGGTAACTAAGGACCAGAGAATTCTACAGAGCCACGCCCTTGCCTGAGTAGGCTTACAGGCCATTTTAAAAAAACTCTCAATGCACTCCTCTAGGCTTTTGATAGATTCCTGCCTCACATTGAGGTCTTTTATCCATTTCGAGTTTATCTTTGTGTATGGTGTAAGAGAATGGTCGAGTTTCATTCTTCTACACATAGCTGTCCAATTTTCCCAGCCCTATTCATTTATTGAAGAGACTGTCTTTTATCCATTGGATATTTTTTTCCCACTTTGTTGAAGATTACTTGACCATAGAGTTGCGGGTCCATATCTGGACTCTCTACTCTGTTCCATTGGTCTATGTGTCTGTTTTTGTGCCAGTACCAAGCTGTCTTGGTGATTACAGCTTTGTAGTAAAGCTTGGAATCAGGCAACGTGATGCCCCCAGTTTTGTTTCTCTTTTTCAACATTTCCTTAGTAATTCGGGATCTTTTCTGGTTCCATTCAAATTTTAGAATCCTAGAGGAGAACATAGGTGGTAATCTCTTTGACTTTGGCCACAACAACTTCTTTTAAGACATGTCTCCAAAGGCAAAGGAAACAAAAGCAAAAATAAACTTTTGGGACTTCATCAAGATCAAAAGCTTCTGCACAGCAAAGGAAACAGTCAACAAAACAAAGAAGCAACCCACAGAATGAGAGAAGATATTCACAAATGACACTACAGACAAAGGGCTGACATCCAAGATCTATAAAGAACTCCTCAAACTCAACAGCCAAAAACCAGATAAATACATCAAAAAATGGGCAGAAGACATGGACACTTCTGCAAAGAAGTGTTACAAATGGCTAACAGACACGTGAAAAAATGTTCATCATCATTAGCTATCAGGGAGATTCAAATCAAAACCACACTGAGATACCACCTTACACCAGTTAGAATGGCCAAAATTAACAGGACAGTAAACAACACGTGTTAGAGAGGATGTGGAGAAAGGGGAACCCTCTTACACTGTTGGTGGGGAGGCAAGTTGGTGCAGCCACTTTGGAAAACAGTGTAGAGAAAATTAATGTAAAGTGTAGAGATTCCTTAAGAAATTAAAAATAGAGCTTCCCTATGACCCTGCAATTGCACTACTGGGTGTTTACCCCAAAGATACAGATGTAGGAAAAAGAAGGGCCACCTGTACCCCTATGTTCATAACAGCAATGACTACAATCACCAAACTGTAGAAAGAACCAAGATGCCATTCAATAGTCAAATGGATAAAGATGTGGTCCATATACACTATGGAGTATTATGCCTTCATCAGAAAGATGAATACCCAACTTTTGTAGCAACATGGATAGGACTGGAAGAGATTATACTGAGTGAAATAAGCAGAGAGAGTCAATTATCATATGGTTTCACTTACTTGTGAAGCATAAGGAATAACATAGAGGACATTAGAAGGAAAGGAAAAGTGAATTGGGGGAAATCAGAGGGGTAGACAAAGCACGAGAGACTGTCGACTCTGAGAAACAAACTGAGGGTTTTGGAGGGGAGAGGGGTGGAGGGTTATGTGAGCCTGGTGGTGGGTATTAAGGAGGGCACGGATTACATGGAGCACTGGGTGTGGTACATAAACAATGAATCTTGGAACACTGGAAATATTAAATTAAATTTTAAAAATAAAAATAAAATGGTAAATAAAAAAAGAAAGAAATTCAATGCAGTTGTTGTCTTTTAAAAAAACAAGCTCTTCTGGCCAGGGTGATCAAACATTCTTCCAAACACCAAGACTCTAGATGGAATAAATGCAAGCAGGGGCCAGGTCAAGGATGCTGGAATGATAGGGGACCGTGCACTGGGAGGGGTGAGATCTGTCTGAAATATGCATCCCTAGACTCTAGCTCTTAGTCTTGTGAGATGCATCTGAGAAGCTAACCTACTCCCTCATTGCACAAAGCATTATTAGAAAGAGACTGATTCTCCGTATACCACCTCCATCGAACCTGCTACACCTGTCCAGGGTACTGGGGGTCCCAGACACAGGGAGAACAATTGTATTTTCCCAGTTGAAGACAGGCAGAAATGTCTGCCACTGAGACCTGGCAGATGGTCACAGTGTTTCCTGAGAACGGGGAGGGAAGCAAAGGCATCCGGATGTCCCAGGGATCTGGAGCCTGAAGGCACGGTGGAGATTAGCCGTCGAGCTCACCGACTGGCCAAGTGTTTGCTTTCACAGTGCAGCTGTTTGTTTTCTTTGATGCTCTCTTCCCCTCAGATGAAATCTTACACAGAAGGTATGTTTGGAAAGAGATCAAGTCTGGCCGCCCAGGTGGAGGATGGGAGGGCTGTCTCTCTCCCCTGCGAGGGCTGGAATCTGACCTAACCCCTTATTTCTTGCGGATGATGGAAGAGAGGCTCAGGGACAGAATGGGTCTTTCTCTGGGTCACACAGTGAGCAGCACGGCTGACACTGTCTCTGGGTCCGTGGACTCTGGTGCTCTTTGGACCCACGGCAGTGAGTGTGGTCACTCCTGCCCTGTGCGATCTGGTCCATCGCTGACCTGCGACTTTCCTAAGACACAGAGATGTTCTTCTGTCCTTTTCCTCCATTCTTCGCTTATGGATCACCTACCAGCTGCCATGCCAATAGATAAAAAGTTTCTCCTTTTCCTATAGCTTCTAAAGTAGACAAACACTAACGCGAAATATCCAACAGCACAGTTTTGGTGACAAGAGACACTAATGAAAACAGGTGTAAGCAAGAAAGGGTCATTTGATGGCCTGTACACCTTGTACCTTCCAGGGGCTCAGTCTACAGTTTCAGGCTCCGTGTCTCTCCTCCTCCACCCCTCCTTCCTTCCCTTCCTCTCCCCATCCCATCTCCCCTCACTATCTTTTCTGTCTCTCTTCACCTCTCTTCTACATCCTCCTCTGTTTTGTTTTGTTCCCAGACAGGTTCTTACCTCATGGTGGCAGAATGGCTGCCAACAACTCCAGGTCTCCATCCCCCTCGCTCCAGAAAGAGAGGCTCCACCCTCCCATGATTTCTACGGAAACCCTGGACCCACCTTGATTGTCACAGATCTGGCCACTGGCCCAGCCCTGGGCCAACTTCTGTGGCCAAAGGGACTGGAGCTGCTGTCCCACATGCTACCGCCATCGCTGGGGTGAGGCCGACTCCAGCCAGAGTATGTGGAGGTCAAGGAGAAGGAGCATGGCCTCCAGGGAGTGTGATTTTACTGTTATGAGGAAAAGTTGAACGACAAACAGCAAAGTCCTGTCTATTACAATCTTTCTTCCGTGCTAAATTCTTAAGAAAATGTCAGGATATTGGAGAGATCATTTATTTAAAGGAAACGAAAATGCAATGTTTAATTTTAAATGTAATCCTTCAAAGAATTAAATAAGAATCAAAAAGCCAAATTCCAGAGATGTTCATAATCACACTGTTTAAATAGTAAAACAACTGCTCCAACACGGCCGGACATTTAGTTAAGTAAATCATGGTACATCCTCTTAATTCAACATTATGTGGCTTTTAAAGCGATAATTATGAAGACTGTAACAACGGGGAAAATGCCTCTGAGAGAAAGCAAAGTGAAAGCATAAAACAAATCTCAAGTCTACTGTGTTATACAACTATCAAAACATTCAACGCTTCGGCAAATATTGGAAGGGGATATAGAAAAATGACAAAACTTCCATTTGTCGGCGTGGCGAGCTGGTGGGTGATTCCGCGTGTTATCAGTAATTTCGGTGAAAAAAAAACATATCAAATCTGTTACAAGGGGACCCTTCTCTTGGCTGTGAGCTTGCTGGGAAGGTTCTGACGGGCTCCACTCTATAGCTCCCCTTCCAGCACCAGGAAGACGAGCTGGAACCCCGCACCTGTCCATGTTAATGCATGAAGGCAGGTTCTGGAGGCTGGGCACAGAACAACAAGATGTTCTTAGATGTAAGTGGAACGTGACCGAGAGGTGGGTGCTGGGTTGGGTTCTGGGTTGGGTTCTGGGTTCCCAGAACCTCAGAATGTGACCACATTTGAATATAATAGAGTCGTTGCAGAGGTAACCGGTTAAGGTGAGGTCATACTGGAGTACGGTGGGTGCTTAATCCAACCTGCCTGGTGTCCTTCTGATAACAGGAGACGCTGGTACTCAGGAATGAAGGCTGTGGGATGACAGAGGCAGAGCATGGAGTGACCCATCTACAAGCCAAAGAAGGCCAAGGGATGCTGGCTTCCCCCAGAAAGCTGCAAATTGCAAGGAAGGATTCTTTCCTGGAAACTCCCAGGAAGCAGGACGCTGCCAACACCTTGATTTTTGACTTGTGGCTTCCAGAACTAGGAGAGTATAAGGTTCTGCTGTTCGAAGCCCCCAGTCTGTGGTTTTGTTATGGCAGCCCCAGGAACCCAGACAGGCAGGGGTTGCTGTCGAATTTGCCAGAAGCCACTGAAAGGGGCTCCAGGGTGGACTGTAGAAGGGAGCTGACAAGGCAGAGCCGGGTGCTGGGGAAGCTGGGGACGCTGGGGACACTGGGTCACTAAGCTGCTGAGCATGCAGGTGACCCAAACCACCGGGGGGCATCTTCAACCCTCGGTGCTCTGGGAGGACTCCTTGGGGGACAGTCTCCTCTTGCAGGTCTCAGCCCAAATCTACATGTTCGGGACACTTTCCCCAGCATCCCCAGCTGGTCTTCATCCTAGCAACAGTGTGTTGTCAGCTCAGTCCCCCTGCCACCACCGGCCTTTACCATCTCCCAAAAGCCACCTCCAAATACCTATAAATCTCAATAAAAATTGCCTGCTTGTTCTGCAAAGGTAGCTTTGGGGCAGGTCCTAGACCTTTGCTTCGACCAGAAAGCCAACCCAAAGCCTCTGTGCCAAGGTGGGCATCACGTCTCCACTCCCCGATCAGCACTGTGCGCCTGTCCATCTGCTTTCCGGGCTCTCTGGCTTCCTGTAAGGTCCTGCCACTGGAGGGTCATGGGAGGAGGGGAAAGACAGGCAAGGACAGCAGTGCTCTGGTTTAGTTCCTGCCCCGGGGCGGGGAGGAGGCAGCAGCCACTGGCTGGTGTGGATTTGAGTCTCTGCTCTGGCAGCTCCTAGCAGCAAATCCACAGAGCAGCCATCAGGCGGCTCTGGGCAACATTGCCTCCTGTTCCTTCCTCTTCCTCCTTCCAGCTATAAGGGTGGCAGCAGCTTTAGAAGCTCAACGTGATCACAGTATGTTCTTTCTGTACCTCCAGCCCTCCCAATACCTTTGCAACCAGTTTCTAAATGACTAAATGCCAGCGATTCATTTTCATCTCTGAACCCTGATCCACACTCCTGCAGGGACATTCCGTCTCCTCTCTAACTCCCCTTGTCCTAACTGCTGCTCCTGCCAGATGTCCTTCTCGACACGACCACGACCACATCATCTGGTCTTGGGTGCTTCTTTATTTTATATCTTCCCCATGGAAAAGGAAGAGTCCAAAGTCTGTAGACTTAAAGGACTTTCTCTGGCTTGTTTACCACCATATCCTTGGACTCGTGGACAGACCCCATAAACACTTTTTTGAATGGAGAAGCATGTTTACCGGAAAAGAAGGGGGACAAGGCTATCAGAGGAGCTGAGCTGAGTCTCAGAGCAGAAGCTGAAGCACCTCACAGTCACTGTGTCTGCCGCTGGAACGGATCCCCCGACAGGGAGGGGGCTGAGACAGGAGCTGGACTCTGGGGGCCCGAGAGCCTCTCTCCCAGGGAATGCCCTTTCTCTTCCTCATGCCCCAACCCCTTCTTGTCTGCCTTCAGCTCTGCCTCCCTGGCTCGGGGTGACTGAGCTCGTCCTCAGGGCTCCTGTTTCGCCTGATTCCAGGAAGGTGGGTGGCTGTGGGTGTGCCCCTGGTCTCTGCCCTCCATGTCCATTTCCACAGTCAGCTAGCCAGCATCCTCTGGGCTGGGCCCAGGTCTTATTAGATAGTGGGGTCCTGAGTCCTCACAGGGGCTGACACAAAGCTGCAGTGTGTGGGGGAGGGAAGGAACTGGATGGATTGGATGGATTGCAGAGAGAAGGCCTGGGGGCAGGCACCCTCCCCAAACTAAAACATTAGCTCAGTGAATGATAGGTGTTCACCCCTCCTCTCAGCCAGTCTCCTCAAGGACACCAAAAGGTGTCCATCATCCTACCAGAAAGACGACAGGCCAGTTGCGTTACCTAAAGCCACAGTGGGGCAGCAAACCAGACGTAACCCCAGGAGTACCAGCTTCAAGGGCACCATCTCGTCCCTCTGTCTCTCCAGGTGCCATTTGACTAGCCAAGTGGGTCATTGTCATCCTTTTTTCACTGACATGAGGTACCTGAGCCCCCAGGTACTGGAGCTAGACTGTCTGGACTTACACCCTGTCCTGGCCACTTCCAGAATTCACAGACCTGGACACGTTGCTGGACCTTCTGAGCTTCCTTTTTCCATCCATAGACGGGTATTCACATGGCACCTGCCTCGCGGGATTGATGCAAAGATTAAGTAGCGCAGGGTAAGGAGGGTGCCTGGTGCACAGCCCGTGATCAGCACAGGTTCTTAAAACATGAAAGCCACATCACAAAATGCACCAAATGCATTCCTCCTCATCAGCAATGGCCTGTGTTCTCGAAGACCCAGTTCAAGTGAGGAGGGAGAAGAGAAGATAAAGCAGACTCTCCAGGTAAGAGGCTGTTCCCTTCTCGCTGAGTAACCCCTCAGATCGGTTCCAAGTGCCAGTCCTTAGAAGCCTGAGCTCTGGCCCCAGCCACTGTGCTGCCCTCTGAAAAATAATGTGAGCTGTGTACACAATTTTACATTTTCTACCAACCATGTTACAAAAATTGTAAAAGAAAAACACAAAATTCGTTTTTCATTTTTATCATATTTTAGATTACATTGTAACATTTAACCCAACATACCACAAAACAAGATCATTTCAACAGATAAGCAATATAAAAATTATTAATGAAATATCTTACATCCTTTTTTTTTTTTTTGTACTAAGTCTTTGAAATCCAACGGGCATCTGACACAGTCCATTAACAAGCTGCCTTCATCACCAGGGCTATGAGATGGAATGTCTCACTGGATTCTGTTCTTCAATTTCGACAGCAAGAACTGAGACCCAGAGAAGGTGAGTGGTCAGCTCCAAGGGTCACTGCTAATTAGTGAGTGGCACAATGCAGGCTCGGGCCCCAGTCTTGTGATGCCTAGACCACAGCCATCCTCACAGTAGCATATGAGTTCCGAAGTCTTGCTGTTGTAGGCACCGCACAGTGGTAGGAAGAGCTAGCTATAGCCCTGCTTCTTTGAGCCTGGGGATACATGCAACAGCCCTCAGGGCCCTGGGCAGGTCTCAGTCCTACTGATAATCCTGTCCTCTAGTTGGCTTACACACATTTCCCTTTCCTTCCTTAAAATGGTGCACTATTATTGTGTTCTGGATGGACTGAATTCAGTGAAGTTCAATCAAGATGAAAATTTACCTCTTTTTCCCACCAATGTCTTTCAACTGTGCTGGACTAGAGTTCCCTGATCCAACTGAATGATAGCAGGGGTGCATCCATAGGCTAGTCCAGGCATTTTCAGAACTGGAATGGCTACCCCATAACATATTCGATGCTTTTATGCAAATTTTTAAAGGTAATTTATAGATGGATGCATTATACAGAGTGTGCCTTTCCCTCTGAATTGATGCAGCATCCTTGCTAGGATGCAAATCTAGGATAGCAGAGCTAAGCATGGGTTTAAGCATTTACTACTGCATTGGAGGAGATACATTTGTGCGGTGCACAAACTGTACAGCTGTACTTGATGACTCTAAGAGTAGTCTCACTCCAGACAAATAAAAGATCAATCCAGTTTCAATCAAACTTCACTCTATCATCCACTTTGACTTTTGTTCTCCCCCTAATTTCTGGCCAGACCATGGATTCAGCTGATGATAAAGTAGTGGGGAATCATGGTCTATGATATCTCTTAATAGCTACTCCTCAGGCTCCTCTGGGCTGCGTAGGGATAGAAGATCGACTTAAAGGATAAACTCTTACTTAACTGGGGCTGCTGTGATACGGTCATAATTGGGGACTGATACTGCAGTACAGTCAGGGCTGGCCTGACTAATTCAGTCTCCAGATGAACACGTCCTTCTCTTTCTGAGCTCCTCACAGCCGTGGTCAACCAGGATTAGCTCACTTAGGTGGGCAGCTCTTTTGGACTGGGTCTTCTCACGACACTTCAGGTCTGGCTACACTCACAATGATCACTAAGGTCATGGGGAAGCTAGGTAACTTGACCTCCCTCCCCCAAATTCTGAAAATGCAGCCTTCCCCCCTTCTCTTCATGGTCATCACAGGCCATCCAGCCAGCCAGCCTCCCCCTCTCCATTTCACCAAAACCCAGGACTCAGATTTGATCCTCTCAAGTGCTATCTCATTGCCAGCAGCCCCAGGGGCCAGTATGGCTCTGGGGCACAGGTATGGGGTTCTTGTGGATAAGCACCCTACTCTCAAAGCAGTTTTCATGAATCCTCCCTGCCTTGGATTCTACATCCTGGCTCAGGAAGAGGATGGAGCCAGGGGGCCCCTCCTCCCTGGTCAATCTCTTTTGAGTTTCTCATCTTTTCTCAGGTACACCAGAGGTGGGTGACAACTCAAAGAACCAGTTCACCATCTTTTAGAGAGCTCTGCACATGTTGTGGGGCCTTATGTTGTCTTTGAAGCTGGGGGTAGGTGTCCTCTATTGATCTCAGTTGCAGGGCCTCCACTGTGACTCTAAGACCATGGGGAAAGTTTCACCAACACCAATGTCCTGCTACCCATTGTGTTGTTGCTTCTAGTCTCTGTTTTGGAATTTAACTAATATCATGTTCTATGTAAGAGGAGCCAAGGCTTTTCATCAGTTTAATTCAACCTGAAAGATAAGAGGTGATGTCCCCTCCATTGAACTGATGATCACCACTATCATGTCTACAACATAAAATGGCAATATCCTCAAGAGTTCAGAGCTGCCACTTGTTAAGAAGGTGCTAGATGGAGGCTGCTACTTTGATCAAAGCCAGGACCATGTTCTTACTGCCAGAGGTCTCAATATGCTATAGTCTATTCTACTCTTTTTCTCAGCCATCATTGAAATGTCTCTCATGTGTGTGCCTCTGATTCTTTGTGTATCTCCTGTGTCCTCCCACCTTTGATCAGCTTTCCTTCACTGGATCTCTCTTCCCCTCTCTGTATGTATCTGAGCACATGTGCCTGTTTTTTCTTTAAATATGGGAAAAAAAAGAAATGTTCCTAAGAACACCTAACCAATCTAATCTAAATCATGAGGAGGTTGGCCTAAATAATTGATAATAATGGGGTGATGATGGTGATGATGATGATGGTGACGGTGATGATGGTGGTGATGGTGATGGTGATAGTGATGGTATTGGTGATGATGACGATGGTGATGGTATTGG
>NC_081570.1:3155595-3179388 GCF_022355385.1 Mustela nigripes
TGGTGATGGTGATGATGGTGGTGATGATGGCAATGATGATTGTGGTAACAATGATGGTGATTGTAATCGTGGTGGTGGTGATGATGGTGTAGCTAACATTGATGCAAAGCTTGTTGTGTGTCACTTGCCACTGAGCCCTTCCCAGGCACCATTTTCTTCACCTCCTGAGACTGACACTATGACTAGCCCTACTTCATAGCTGGTGCACACAGTCATTAGGAAACATCTCCGAGGTCATGCAGCCAATATAAGCACTGAAAAAAATCTTTGAAATTCTTTAGCTTTATGGAAGAAAGTAGGAAAAAATGCTGAATTGCCTTCTAAGAATTCTTGGGACTCAGATAAGAATACCTACCCCTGAGATGTGTGGGTCAGTGTCAGCAGGGAGTTCCCAACAGGGATCACAGGTGGAAAAGGAAGAGTCAGTGACCAGAGAGCAGTAAGAGAGGTAAGAATTCTGGGAAGCTGGCACAAAAGTGGAACAGAAGGAGCCCAGTTGCCGGGGGGAGGCAGACGGGGCCATCAGCCTCCCTGGAGGGGATTTGGCCTTTTCCAAGCATTCGTTGCAAATGTTTCCTGCACAGGTTGCATCCAGCTGGCAGCACAGGCTGCTAACAAGGACTGCAGCCTCTAGAGAGGGGCCTTCTGAGGAGTCACTGCCTGGACAGGTAATTTCATTCTGTCATTAGCCACCATACTTTACGGATTAAGAGCATCCAGCAAAGACCGCAGCTCTATGCTCTGACTGGACAATTCTGCACACCCAGAAGTAGAAGACAGAAAGTGAGCTCCCACTCCTCCTAGCTGCCATTCATACCCCGAGTCAACGGAGTCCCGGCTCCTGGCATCCCTAAGTGGATTTAAGCACTTGACAATAGACTGCCATCCCCATCACTAAAACATCATACCCGGTGTGGTCAGGAGGCAGACAACAAGCCAATAAACCAACAGCCCTGAAGTCCGCAAGATCATAATTTGAAAATTATAACATCCTCCCCACTCCGTCTATTTCATAGACTTCAAATTGATCTGTCTAATCTCTTATCTGTAACTATGAAGTTGTATTTCCCTCTTAATAGGCCTACAAATGTTATAGATGAATAGTTCAATAGCAGGCAGAGTGGGAAGCAGCAGGCAAACTGAAAAGGGACATTAGCTCCTCACACCCGCAGCCAGTGCTGACAGACCCCCTCCGTGCCCAGAATCTCAATCATCTCTGCCTCCATCTGGCCAAATGGCTGGAGACACACAGCCCATCCACCCCAGAGAGGAAAGTATGTGTGTGCGTGCACGTGCATTGCCATGTAGGGGTGTTCAAACAGGGTGAGGGGTGGGAGGGAGGGGTCTCTCCCCCACTGGGCTCCTTCCCTGGGAAGTTACCTCTCAGCAGTCAGGTCCCTCCTGGCACCGTTCCCTTTCTGTTGTCAGGAAACTGAGCTGATCTCCCTCTGCCTTAAGTCTCCCATGGCTCCCCACTGACTTGAAGATTTAGCCCCAAGCTCTGAATTTAATGGTGTTCAAGAACTCTCGCTATTTCCCTCTTCCCATCACAGATACACCATGACTGGCCCCTCACTCAAACTCCTTCGCTGCTCTTCCCTGCTTCTGTCCTATCCATCATGGCCTGGGGTCCCATCTCTCCGCCTTTCTTTGCATTGATGACTCTACCTGACCACTTTACCCCCAAGGCCAATGGGGCCAACAACATGGCAAGTCTTCCTGTACCACAGGCACCCACACCTCTGTAGTGGGTCAGATGGTAGCTCCCAAAGAGTTTGAACTTACAGGGGAAAGGGGGTTCTTCAGAGGTCACTAACAGTCTTGAGATGAGATTGCCTTGCTTTAGGAGGGACCCTAGCTCCAATGTCAAGTGTCCTTATAAGAAAAAGACAGAGGGCAAGATGAAACACAGACATGCAAGAAAGGAGTCCACATGAAGACAGACACAGAGGGATGGGTCTGCAAACCAGGGAATGCCAAGTGGTGCCCACAATGCCAGAGGCTGGAGGAGGCAGGACGGATCCTCCCAGAGCCTTCAGAGCGCATGCCTTCCTGCCAACACCTGGATTTCAATCTTCTGGCCTCTGGAACTCTGCGAGAATAAATGAGTTTATCCTAAGGCCCCCAGATTGTGGCAATTTGTTCTGGCCATGCCAGGAGACTCCTGCACCCACCAGGCTGGGTGAAGCCCCAGCACAGACACCACACACCCCACACCCAAGGCTGGCCTCTGAGGTGGCCCCAATTTTTATGGCATCTACCACAGACCCTTCCTCACTAGGCTGCAAGCTTCCGGGCCGGGTGTCCTCATCACCTCTATGTGTCCCACCCAGCTCTGGGCCTGGGGCATGTGGGAGACACAACACACACCTGTTGTATGATAGAACAAAATGAAAAAGGATGCCCTGTCCCGGGATGCTGCAGTTCCCCCCGCCCCCAGGCCCCAGGTGCCAAAGTGCCCTGGCCCCCGCAAAGCACACCCCTCTCCCTGGGTCAGGGGAGAGGTCGGCTTCCCCTCCAGCAAACCCTCAGCATGTGGCTCCCAACCCCTGCCTCCAGCAGCAACACAGCACACATTCCTGAGCCACAAACCTGACAAATCCGGGTCCCCAGCAGGATCCCCACTCATCATGACATCATCCCGCTCCCCAGGCCTCTGGGGACAATCCAGGCCCAATTCGGGAAGCAAAGAGACTCTCTGTCAGAAGCAACAGGTGGAGAGAGAAAACAAGAGTGGTAAAAACAGAGATGACAGGTCTCAGTGAGGCAGCCACCACGTGTGAGGGGCGAGGTGACATTCTGGCAGTCCGGGGTCTGGACTTCCCTGTCCTGCTGTTGGTCCCCTGTGTGAGCTGCACAGGAGCTTGCTTCTCGGGGTTTCCTGGTGCCCCCTGCATCATGACGGAGGTGCCAGGCTGGAGCCCCAGAGTCCCAACTGCCAAGGCCGTCCTCTCATCTACTGGCTGGTCGGAGTTCATCACCTTCTGCTCTGGTCCACTTCCAGGAGATGGCTCCCCCCTGATGGTGGGAAGACATGTCCTGCCGACACTAGCACAGAACTTCCGGAGGCAACCCTTCTTTCTACAGCCTGCAGCTTATCCCATCACATGTCACAAGCCAGGGTCTGGAGGCACCATAAGCCCTCAGTGTCACCGTCACCCACCTGCCACGTGCCAGAACTGCTGGGTCACATGCAACCTGCAAAGGCTTCTCAGAGGCTGGCTGTGCCCTCAGGAGCTTGCAAGCTGGAAAGTGGATTGGAGAAAGATTGCAGCCTCAAGTCCGCTGCAGTTCTCAGACATCGTCTGGGGCTTGGCCTCTGAGGGGACACTCAAGGAAGACTCCGGAGTGGGGTAGGAAGTTGAGTTCACTGCTGGAGAAGTGAATAAGATGTGAGCAGAACGGCAGATGGAGGACCCCTGCAGCGTCTCAGGAAGAAACCGAAAAAAGCATGGGGCGAGGAAGCCAGAGCAGTGTCCTGGCTGGAGGACAGATCCCAGGTCTCAGGGCTCCCGGTCACCTGGTTCACCGCCAGCCCTGCCACCTGCTCAATGTCCAGACAGTCTCAGACCTCTGCAGCTCAACTTCTCACCTGGACAAACGCTGAGGAATACAGGACTGAGTGAAGGGCCTGGTCGCTAGCGCACGCTTCCTGATGCCAGCCGCAGTCATTCCTAGGAGAAGGCAGGGCGGCTAGAGGTCAGGTTTGAGATTTGGGACTTTTTCCTGTGAAGGGGGGCAATCACAGTCTGATTAGGTTAGGAGGACGGGAACAATCCAGCAGAATGACTAATCAGATGGAGAGAGGCTGGGCGTGAGGAGGCCACTAAGGGATCCACACACAAGTGAAGAGGGAACTGCCAAACCCAGGGAAGGAAGAACAGGGAGCACGGGAGAGACTCTGCTGGTGCTACAGAGCTGGAAACGAACTGGTTAGCCTGGAGGGTGAGGAATCAGTACGTGGGTCCATCCCCAGGCATCGAGGGATGAGAGAGTGGGAACCCTTAGGAGGAAGAAGGAAGTGAGGAGGGGATAAGGAAGTTTACAAGGGAAGAAGGGGAGGAACAGAAGTTCGGTTCCATTGTGGGGCTGACTTTGGACTTGGCAGGACATCTGCCGGGGAGGCAGGAACTTCCCAGAATTCACAGGGACAGAATGTCAGGAAAGAGCTGGGATCCCAGACCCAGGTTCCAAAGTCACCGTCATCTAGCAAAGAGACACAGGAATCAGAGTGATCCTTGGGAAAAGTACATTAAAGTACATGGGAGGACAACGGTGTTAGGAATGTTTTTGTCTAGCTATGGAAATTCAGGGGGAAAGCTACTTAAAAATTAGGTACTTCTTTTTTCCAAAGGATAAGAACCTGGAGGTGGGAGCTGCTGGTCCTGGCTCAGCAGCTCAGTGAGGTCCATGAAGTTCATAGCCTTTCTTCCCAGTCCCAAGGAGACAGCCAACATTCTAGGCTTCAGGGCATCCAAGGCAAGGGGTACAGGGTATGTCAGTTGACCTCTGCCTGCTCTACCAGGAAGGCACCCTGAGGACATCAATGCATGCTCACTGTCCGCACTCTCACCTGGCCACCACCTGTAGCGTTGAGGAAGCCCAAAGAGTGAGATCATTTCACTCATCTCACTCATCTCAGAATGGACACTGGCTAAGCCATAAAGGGCAACAGGGAAGTAAGCCGGAGGAATGGACACTGAGAATAGGCCTTGGTTTTCAAAACCATTTAAAATGGGTGGGGAGTTTGGGAGCATTAATTTCTTCAGATGGAAGAAAGACAAGGTCCTGGGGTTCTCAGTTCTAGGAGAGAAGACCACAGACAGCAGGATGGGTGGTGAAGAAGAGGGGGAAGCAGGAATATTCCAACATGTGAATTAGCTTAGCACCTGGCAGGGCACCTCATGTCATCTTAAGGAGAAGGAACTTGTGTGCCTGGTGATGAGGGAGAGCATATAATGGGGCACAGGGAGGGAGCAGTATTCACCAGGCTAAGGTCCATGGTAAGCTCAGTCTGGGAATGCAAGGCCACCACTGCAGGAAGGAGAGGAGCAGAGGAAGAACAAAGCTGGAGATGTTTTCAAAAAGGGTTGAGTTGGGGGCGCTGTCTCTGCTCAGGAGATCTGGGCCTGTGTTCACTTGGAGAAGACATGAGAAGATACCGTTGGTCCCATAGGTCCCTGTGCTGAATGTGACTCATGGGAAGCTATGCAAGGCCAGCCTGCTTTGGGGGCAGTTCCCCACTACTCAGGGTGTCTGTGTGTCGGTGCCCTCTGAGGACCCACTTAGAAACAAGGGGCCTACAGGAGTCCCTCTCTTCATGTTTACTGCGTAGAAAAGAACCTCATCCCTTCTAAATGCAGACTTGTAGAACATAACATATGTTTATTTTATTGAGGAAATAAAAAGAGAAGAAGGAAGGTAGAAAAAGGGAAGGGGGGAGGGAGGGAGAGAAGGAAGGAGAGAGAAAAACAGAGACAGCTAGCAGTGACCATCCTGAGTTTCTCCAAAGTGGCTCGTAAATGTCCCCTGAACACATCCTGGTCCTTAAGATGGATGAAGATGGTGAAGACAGCAGGGAGGGTGGGACCCCATCGGCAGCTACCTTCTCTTGAGCACCCAGTCTTACGATACTTGCAACAATTCCACTGGAGAAATCCCATTCTTAGGCCATTTCATGGACAGTAGATTTGAGGAACAAAGAGGTCAAGACACTTGTCCACTATTTTCCGGTTGAGAAATGGCACCTCCAACCTCACCCCAGATCATCATTTTGTCGGCTTAAAATAAACAACACAAGGGCTGGTGTTTAGGGGGAGATGGGATTAGGTTCAGCTGCAGTGGATATGCAGAAATGCTAGTCTACAGGGTGTGGGATCTTGGGGAGATCCCCATTCCAGTCAGTCTTCCCTCTCCAGAGACCGCCGGTTTCTGGCTTCTATCAGCTTCCTACTTTAGTGAGAACTTTTATGGGGAATGGATGATGAATCTTGTCAAATTCCTTCTTCTGAATCGAATTCTTCTGAATTATCGTATGGATTTCCTCTATTCTGTTACGATAAGGCATCATACTGATTTTTTTTTTTTTAAATGTTAACCCAACCTTGCAATCCTGGAATAATCCTACTTGGTCTCAATGTTGGAACCTTTTAACATATTTCAGATTCTAGTTTCTAGTATTTTCTTAAGTATGTTTAAATCAATGTTCACAAAGGATATTTTGTAATTTTCTTTCGTGGGAACACCTGTGGCAGGTTTGGGGGTCAAGATATCGTTGATGTAGTAGAAAAGCTACTTTTGTCTCTCTCTCTTTTCTAAAAAAAAAACTTTGTGTCGGGTTTGTATTATTTCTTTGATAAGTTGGTGATAGAATTCACCTCTGAATCCATTTCAGTGTGGAAATTTATTTGAGGAAAAGTTTTTTTAATATGAATTTAATGTATATGATAAATATTGGCAATTTAGATTTGTAAGTTGTGTTTTTAGGTGAAGTTCCCCATCCCATTTAAGTTATTAAAATTATTGGCTTAAAGTTGTTCCCAATATCTCCTTGTCCTTTTAATGTCTGTAGGATCTGTAATAATGTCTCTCCCTTTTTTAAGTGTTCATTCTTATATAAACAATTTGTTTTACCCCCCCCCCTTTTTCCCTGAAGCAGGTGATAGAAAGATTTATCAGTATTATTCTTTTCAAAATACTACATTTTTATTTTGTTGACATTCTCTATTGTGTCTGTCTTCTATTTCACCAATTCCCATTCTTATTTTTATCACTTTCCTTCTTCTATTTTCTTTTCTTTCTTTTCTTTGTTCTTCTTTGTCTTTTTCTTAATGTAGAAGTTTAGCCACTGATTTTAAACCTTTCTTGTTTTCTAGTATAAGCATTTTGAAAGGTTTACATTTTCCTCTAAATCTACTTTCACCACATCCCACAAGCTGTGATTTGTTTTTATTATCACTTAGGTAAAAAAAATTTTCTGATTTCATTTGGGGCCGCTTCTTTGAACCGTGAGTTCACTTAGCAGTACGTCCTTTGATTTTCTCAGATCTGAGAATTTTCCATTTTATCCTTTTGAAATGGATTTCTGATTTCATGCTATTGTGATTACAGAGTGTACTTTGTTTTATTTCAATATTCTGATGTTTACTGAGATGTCTTTTATGAGCCCAGCATCTCTCTAGCTTAGTGAATGTTCCAGGTGAACTTGAAAGGAATGAGATTTTGTGGTTTTTAGGTATGTTCCATCAATGTCCGCTAGGTTCATTTGGTTGGTAGTGCTGTTTAAGTCTTGTGCATATATGTTCAATTTTTGCCTATTTGTTCTCTTTAACAGGGAGACTGGTGTTAATATTTCTACCACTGTAGATTTGTCTGTTTTTTCCCCTTTAGTTCTGGCAATTTTGCTTCATGCATTTTGAAACTGTTACTATTTACACATACAGTTAGGATTGTTCTGTGTTCTTGGTAAACTGTTCCCTTTATCATTGTGTTTTGTACCTCTTTACCTCTATCAAAACTATTTTTTGTCACCTACTTTTTCTGATATGACTCTACCTCTACTAGCTGTATTGTGCTAGTGTTTACATCCTTTTTCATCTTTTTACTTTCATCTTGTTTATGTCTAGCATTTTAAGTGTGTTTTTTGTAAAAAACATATTTAGTAATATGTTTAGTCCATATACATTTAATAAAATTTTGTTAAGATTGGGTTTAACTCTACCACCTTGACATGTGTTTTTTTTAATTAATTAATTTATTTTCAGCATAACAGTATTCATTATTTTTGCACCACACCCAGTGCTCCATGCAATCTGTGCCCTCTCCAATACCCACCACCTGGTACCCCAACCTCCCCCCCCCGCCACTTCAAACCCCTCAGATTGTTTTTCAGAGTCCATAGTCTCTCATGATTCACCTCCCCTTCCAATTTCCCCCAACTCCCTTCTCCTCTCTAACTCTCCATGTCCTCCATGCTATTCATTATGCTCCACAAATAAGTGAAACCACATGATAATTGACTCTCTCTGCTTGACTTATTTCACTCAGCATAATCTCTTCGAGTCCCGTCCATGTTGCTACAAAAGTTGGGACATGTGGTTTTGATTTCTCCCATTTGTTTTCTGTTTCTTTTCCTCTTTCTTACCTTGTTTGAGTGAATTACGTATGACTTAGTATTTCAATTTGTTCACTGCATCCATTTTTACCTGTTTTGTTATCTTTTAGTTAGTTGGAGATTACATAATTCATTTTCAAGATAGCATGTTGTACCTTCAAAACTGATACTTTTTAAGAACAGTGTAAGTATCTTACAACAGTGTAATTCTAGCTATCCCACTGCTCCTTGAAATTTTGTTTTCCCATATTTTTACATGTGCTCTAAAACCCAAAATAAATTATAATAATTTATTTTTTTAAGAATTAAAAAAATTGGGGCACCTGGGTGGCTCAGTGGGTTAAGCCTCTGCCTTCGGTTCAGGTCCCTTCTCTCTCGGCCTGCCACTCCGCCTGCTTGTGATCTCTTTCTCTCTCTCTCTGTCAAATTAATAAATAAAATCTTTTAAAATTTTAAAATATTTTTAAAACTATATAAGTAAATGTACTAAACAAAGGAAGGCATCTAGCACTTGCCCAGATATTTACCTTTACTGGACTTCTTCCTCCCTTCCTGTGGTTCTGCAGTTCTATCTGGTATCTTTTTTCCTTGGCTTGAGAACTTTTAAAAAAATCTGTTCTTGTAATTTATTAGCCAATTCATCTATTGGCAATACATCATCTCAGCTCTGTCTCCTGGAAGCATCTTGAATTGGCTTTTGTATTTGAAAATTTCTACTCTGTACATATAATTCCAGTTGATGGGTTCTGTTTATTTTTCTTCCGCTTTAAAGGCCATCAATTGCATTGTCTTCTGGACCCTATTGTTTCTGGTGAGAAATCAGCCACAATTTGTATGTTTCTCTTATATGAAATGTTCTCTTTATTTTTTTCTAATTTTCTCTTCATCTTTGGCTTTCATTAGTTTGAATTTAATGTGTGTTTTTTCATTGTATTTTTCCATTTAGATTTCACTGAACTTCCTGAATCATCAAGGTTTGAAAATTCTCAACCATTATCTCTTCAATTATTTCTTCTGCTGCCCATTTCCTCTCTCCACGTCCTCCTGGGCACTGAACCTGTATATCTGAGATCATTTCATACTACCCACAGATTTTGAATAGCCTGTTTTTCCTCTTTTATTTCTCTTTGAGTTTTTATTTGGGTATTTTCTTGATCTGTCTTCCAGTGTACTGATATAGTTCCCTGTTGAGTCTAGTCTTCACTTAGTCCCATCTAATGAATGCTTCATTTCTGATATACTTTAAATTTATAACATTTCTATTTGAGTTTTTACAGATTCCATGTTGCTGAAGAAAAATTCCTATCTCTTCACTGTTTATTTTAATAAACTTTTTATTTTGAAATGAATTCAGATTGAGAGAGGAGTTGCAAAGAGCTCATGTAGGGTTTCTCTATACTGATCCTGTTTGCCCCAGTGCATTCCAGCTACCTATAGCCCATGGGAGAAATCTCAGCCACATCCGTTTATTTCTGTTTAATCTACAGCTGCTTTTTCCCCCCTTTTTTAAGACGTTATTTATTTATTTGACAGAGAGAGATCACAAATAGGCAGAAAGGCAGGCAGAGAGAGAGGAGAAAGCAGGCTCCCCGCTGAGCAGAGAGCCTGACGCGGGGCTTGATCCCAGGACCCCAGCATCATGACCCAAGCCAAAGGAAAAGACTTTAAGCCACTGAGCCACCCAGGCGCCCCTTTACAGCTGCTTTTACACTATCGTGACAGCATCAAGTAGTAATGATAAAGACCATGTGGCTGGCAAAGTTTAAAATATTTGTTATCTAACCTTTTATGAAAAAAATGGCAACCCCTGCTCTAAGGTTAAAATATTACCTAACCACTTGTTTAAACCATTTATCAAAAGTAATAAATTACCATTGGTAGAACAGTATTAACTATACCACAGACTATTAAAATAGAGGCTTTTCCTTAGATTTCACTAGTTTTTCTACTTATATCCTTGTTCTGATCTAAAATCCAATCTAGCATAATGCACTAGATTTAAATATTGTGTCCCTTAGTCTCCTCCAATCTATGAAAATTTCATGATCTTTCCTTTGTCTTTCATGATCCTGATACTTTTGAAGATCATTGGCCAGGAATTTTTTTTTAAGATTTGTATTTATTTATTTATTTGACAGAGAAAGAGAGAGAGATCACAAGTAGGCAGAGAAGCAGGCAGAGAGAGGAAGGGAAGCAGGCTCTCTGCTGAGCAGAGAGCTTGATGTGGGGCTCAATCGCAGGACCCCGGGATCATGACCTGAGCCAAAGGCAGAGGCTTTAACCCACTGAGCCACCCAGGTGCCCTGATTGGCCAGGAATTTTGTATAATATCACTAAGTTTGTATTTTTATGACTTTTTTTTCATGATTAGACTGGGATTGTGGATTTTGGAGAATACTACAGAGATGAAGTGCCCTTTTCATCACAACATACCAAGAGGCACATGATGGAAACATTGCTTATTATGAGGAATAATAGTCTTGATCACTTGGCTAAGCTGGTATCAGCCAATTTCACCAGTGTAAAGTTATCACTTTCCCCTTCATACTCAACTCGTTGGAAGTAAGTCAATAAACCAAGCATATTCAAGAAGAATAGACTAAAGCTCCTGGAGAAAGAAGTGAAAATAGAATCTGTGGATATTTATAAAAACCACCATACAATCAACAAATATTTTGGAGGAGATTCTTTGGGGCTATCCCAATAACCTGTTTCTCCCTAGTTTTATCCACTAAAATCTACTAACATGCTAATTTTAGCATGCTTCAGTGGATAATGACTGCAGTTATAATGGAAGTGGTGTTCTAGTGATGATTTTCTATTTCCCTTAATCTACACTTATTAATAGGAAATTTCACTATTTGTTTTTATTTAATTCACTTGTCAAATGTTTACACTGGATCCTTTATTATTCTTTATCATCATTATTTAAGTCTTTGATAGTCCCAATACCTGTTTCTTCTGTAAGTTTGCTTCTCTTGACTATATATTCTCTTTACCATGGTCACATTTTACTGATTTCTTGTGTGTCCTGAAATTTATTGTATGTCAAGCATTCGATGCAAGAAATATGTATATATCAATGGGTCCAAGCAATAGTTATCATCAGTAATGGTGTCAGGTCACTGGATAGGGTCAATTTGACCTGTAGTTCAAGTAGTAACAGGCTTTGTTCTAGCTTTAATTTGTAGTTTAGTTTACTACTGGCTCAAAAATCTATTTTAAAAGTAGGATGATGTCTCTCCTTCCTACAGGGCTTGGGTTCTGGGTACAGAAAAGACTGCTGGGATCTCTGTAATTTAAAATCAAGAACCAGGTTTCCCAACTGTGGGAAATCTCTCTGCTTTCCTGCCTGGTGCCAGCTTTTTGGGTTCTGAAGAGTTCTCTTTGCTCTCCTGTCCTACTCCAGGTTTTGAGCAACTTAGGAGATCTCTCTCTGTCTTGAATGTCTTGTATGATTTTCCCTCTGCACAACTTCCCAAGACCTAGACCTGGGCAGCTGAAACGTGTCCAACGTGCTTCAGATGGACTATTCCAAGGTCTCCTGCCTTGTCCCAACACCACCTTCAAAGGAAAGCTCCCTTGAATTTGGGGAGAGTCCTCACACACCTCAGATATGGGGCGCATCTTAGTAAAGAATTCAACGAAGACCATGGATTCTCTTAGTGACTGGGGCACTCAAAATTCTAACCTGTCTTGCCAGCCTACACATAGCTACTGAAAGTGTGCTCAGGTTTTAACTGGTTTTGCCTTAGCCACTGACCAGTTCCGTTTCCTCCTCCTCTTGCTACCTATCAGGAGAGAGGGCAACCATGAGTCCCTTCTCTCCTATAAGGGGCTCATCACTTTCTGATATTTTGTCCACTTATTTTTTTTTTTTTTGCATCTTCAGCCACACAAATAGTTCAGAAAAACTATGGTTTTATAGTGTATTCAACTTGTTTTGGTTGCTGGTGTGAAAGCAAGGGCTTCCTTCCACACTCTAGATTACAACCAGAAGTAGAACTCATGTCCGCATATAACTTAAAGAGTCTTATATATTTAAAAATGTCTGAAAACTGTATGTTTAACCCAAATCTTTTAGATGAGGAAATTCAGCAGAAGCCAGGCTCAAACTCAGTCCAGTGTTGGGGGGGATGGGGATGCTTCTTTCTGATAACAGTCTCTTCCACCTACACCACCACCTCTACTGTTGTCAGCACCCTCACTCTCAATGCCGCCAATCTCACCATCACCACCATCAAACACAAAAGTCATTTGTCAGGCACCCACTTTGGGGCTGGTATACACTAGTTAATCAAATTCATTGTCTTATTTTATTTCCACAGCAACTATTTGAGATAGGTACTATTATACACACCCATTTTACAGATGAGGTAACCAACCCTCAGAGAAACAATGTACCCTTCCCAAAGAGTAATTGCATGGTCTTGCACATAGGTCTGGATGGATCAGTGGTTGACACCTTTGCCTTCCATGACACAGCCAGACTTGGTCTTTATCATGACTTGACTACTACCATGCTTGGGAGGCCTGGAACCCTGAAGCTAAGCTAGCATCTTTCCTGTCTAGGCCTCTGCCTTTGTTCTGCTCATCTCTTCACCCCTTCCTTTTGAACCCAAGCATAGCTTCCAGTATAAACATGTGGAATATCCACTTGTGGTGGCCATGGCAGTGTTAGCATACCATGGGCTCAAGCTCTGCTGGTGGACAGAGGTGTGGGGAACCTCAAGTCAAAGCAGTTGGGTCTTCCCTTGGGTCTTCCCTCAGCATGCAGACCTGGCAAGAGTTCTTCCCAGAAGTTCGCAGTGTCATCAGAAGAAGGAGGCTCTTGGACAAGAATATGGAGTTCATCACTTCCAGGGCCAAATTGGAGAAGCCCATTAGCACGTCATTTGTGCAGTCTGGATGTGCAAGGCAAGAACACCAGAGAGATTAAAGACACCAGCATATCATGGCAAGGACTGGGGCCACATCCATTTGTTTCTCTCTTATCTGCAGTGAGGGGAAGGAGGAAAAATGTTGCTAGGATTGCTCAGGGGGGTGAGTTATTTCAAGGACTTGGAGACAAAAGAATACCAATATACCAACGACCGTATAAATCGATGTGCAGAAACTGATAGCACTTTATCAGAGGGCCTTAATGAGGTTTGGATGTTATCTGTGGTCCACAGCCTGGTTCTGGAGGAAGTATCAGCCCAGTCAGGTAGACAGATGTTTGAACCCAGTTCTGTCACCTCCTCACCTTGTCACCTTGAGCCAGTCCCCTACCTACCCTCTCTGGACTCTATTGTCCCCAAAGTACCTGTGAATTGAAATGCAGTGTCTTTGGACTTTGTGATCGTCTCTAGTCTTGGCTTAAGCAAGAGTCACAATAAAGGCTTTGGCTGGGCCCCGGGATGCAGAGTAGAAGTCCACCTTTGGGAGAACAGGCAGTGGGCAGCATTCCAGACAAGAAGGTCGTTTCTTCAAGGGCCACTCAATGTCTTGTCTGACTCCCTGTCCTCAGCACACACTTGAGAGCCCAGCATGGAAGAGCTGCTGAGCAGATCTCCGCCTGAGAGACACCACACCTGCAGGAGACCTCACCCAGCGACAAGTCAGCACCATCCATCATTGCTCAGATCTGCTCCTTGGATCAAGGAAACATGGGCCCAGCAAGGAGCCAGGACAGCTGCTTTCCATTTCCATAATCAAATGTTTATGTACCATTTCCTCCTGCCCTTTCTCCTCTCCTCTCCCCTCTCATTTCTATTTGAGCAAAGTGTGTTCAAACATCCCCTTTTGCCCTGTTGGGGACAAAAAGTGCCTGTAATGTTGGTGTAACATTTTGGAGAATGAATGCAACATTTGTGTCTATTTGCTGATCGGAATATTGATTTCTTCTTGAAATGAAATGTCACATCCATGAGATTCAAGATGTGGTATAGGGAGGCAAAACTCCAAGCCTGACAGGTTGGTCTTTGGGCAGCTCTTACAATAGCTCAGCAGTGTTTCCTCCCTCTGTGTGTTGGCCAGGCTCAGGAAAAGATCCCAGGTGTCCTGGTCCTGGTGTGACTCCTCAGCTAGCAGTCCAGGGCTATCTGGACACTCTAAAAGAACATAAAACAGTGGTTTTGTGATGGCCTATTTGGTATGCAGAGCATTGGCAGCCATGTCCTGTTGTGGCTGGGTAAACAGTGTTTGTTGCACAACAAGATACTGACAGATAAAAGGCAACAGCTCCGGGTCATCTTCTAGATAGAAGCCCTGTTCCCTCCTGGGACAGACGAGTCTGTGAGAATGAATTGACAGGTGCTGGGTGGCCTGTGTTAAGAGGGACAAAATGTAGCCGAGCAGTGCTGCTGAACACAGTGGAGAATATGGACCAGAAACATGTACAGAGCAGACTTTTCCTTAAACGCTGACCAGAGCCACGTGTTCCAGGAAGGAGGGACATACCCGGATGTGGCTCTGTGCTTTGGGAAGTGTCACCTGGGAGGGTTTCTGCACTGTGGGTCTGGCCCAGGAAGAGCTCAGTGCTTCTGATGAGCAATGGACCAGAAGACTCCCCTTCCTTACTTCCCTCACTCGCTGAAGCGGTGACCAGATGGAACTTCTAATTTAGAGGCAACTGGTGTCTTATTTGGCAACAACTTTAGGAAAAAACTCAATGGCTGCTCTCCTTGGGGGATAATTATCCAATTTTTCATTCACGCGCAGGTATTTTATGAGCACCTACTTCATGCTAAACATTATGCTAGACACAGGAGACGTGAAACTGCACAGAGCTGAACAGTGCCTGCCCTCATGAGGGTGACTTTCCATGGGTATGGTAGAAGCCTCACCAAAGCAATGAAAAAGATAAGGCAAGAAAATATATAATAGTAAATGCCACCAAGGAAATGAACACAGAGGTGAGATGAGAAGTAGAAGTCAAACCAGAATTCCACTGCAAAGGACAGCTAGCAAAAGATCTAAGGGCAAAAGCCACACCCTGGGGTTTTAGAAAATACAAAAGGATACAGTGCAGAAACAAAGGCGGCAATGAACACGGCCGTCCATCAGGCCCCGGTGAGTCCCTGCAGCAGGGGACCATCTCCTGTGGCTTCTGCTCTCCCACGAAGTCTGTCCCCAGTTCATTCATAGCACAGCCCACACAGGTCACAGGGGAAATCATGGGACATACTACAGACTTCGCTTCATCCTTCCTCTTTGTCTTTCTTCTGCATCCCTGAGGACCACGGCAAGCTGTAGCCCCCTGGTGCCCTCAACGGGGACACCCTGTCCGTGGTACCTGCTGTGCTCCAAGCAGGAGACGGGGGAAGGCCTGGTTGGCCATGGACATGAACGGCTTCCCACGGCCCACCTGGTATTTGTGAAAATTAACTCTCGGTAAGGGATTTCAGGTTTTAACGACCCCCCACCCCACCGAGGGATTATTTAACATACAGAGGGTAATAATAATATAAGCCCAATATGTGTCCTTCAGGCATCTTCTCTAGACCAGTGTTTCCATCCCCACAGACGACCTCTTGAGCCACTTTCCACAGTTCCTGCTTCCTGCTTGCTTGGCCGTTTGAACCAGGGAACAGGCGAGGGCAGCCCTGTGGGAGACAGGATTGAGGACCATGGACAGCGCCCGACAGCCGTGGGACCAAGACAGTTTCAAAATCAGCCCTTCTCTGTAATTCTGGGGCAAATAATACATTATATGTTAATTTTTAAAAAATCAACCCTTGACTCTCTCTGCTTGAATCAATTATCATAGGGTTTCACTTATTTGTGGAGCTTAACAAATAACATGGAGGACAAGGGAGATGGAGAGGAGAAGGGAGTTGAGGGAAATTGGAAGGGGATGTGAACCATGAGAGACTATGGACTCGGAGAAACAACCTGGGGGTTTTGAAGCAGCGAGGGGTGGGAGGTTGGGGGAACCAGGTGGTGGGTATTGGAGAGGGCACGGATTGCATGGAGCACTGAGTGTGGTGCAAAAACAATGAATACTGTTACGCTGGAAAAAAATTAAAAAAAAAAAAAATCAACCCTTGTCCCTGCCTTTGCTGCAGTAACTTGAGATTTGTCTTGGTTGCAAGCCACAAAGTACCCATCCCCTTGTGCTGAGGGAAAGAAGCGCCCCCGCGTGGGGCGGCCCCAGCTGCAGCCAGGGACAGCCTCCCGGGGTCGACAGGGCTCCTGCTCTGTGTTCCTCCCTCCGCTTCTCTTGCCTTCCTCACCCACAAGCTCGGTGCACAGGGCGTCGTGAGGTGCCGGCAGAGCCGTCCTCACGCAGCACACTCCAGCTCCGTATGGCGGAGGGTGATCACAGAAACGTCTCGGAGAGAACACGCTGGCAGGCAAAAGAAAGGAAAACAAGAGAGCTCGGCAGCTTGCCAAAACCTATGCTCTCTGGGGACATTGGAGCTGCAGTTCAAGATCAGCTGTAAACTCTGAAGCCCATGTTCCCCAGTGACCCCAGCCCCTTGCTAAACCCAAAGCTGAATCTGCCCTTACCTCGCTGGGGCGTCCGCATCCCCGTCCCCCAGGGCGAACACTCCCTTACCTGCCCCTTCCCTGGGCTGAAAGACCCAACACTCAGATTTCCTCTGACCCCAGTGGCTGCTCCTTTTCCTCTCCTTGGCTGGTTCTTGCTTTACTCCCCAAGCTTTGGGGGCAAGTTCTCTTCTCTATCTGTGCTCAGACCTGTGTGACCTTGTCCAGGCTTCTAGCTTTGAACACTAGGTACCGGCCCTTCCCTGTCTGCATCGGTCAGGGACGGACTTCCCTCCTGATACCCACACTTGTGCATCCAGCCACCCACTCAGCATCCCCACCTGCTGCTCACCAGGCATCACCAACCCTGCTGCGTGGCCAGCCCCCTTAGCACTGCGTCTCCCCCTCGCCTCCCTGCTGCTCCACGGTGTTTCTCGCATGCACCCCCACGCTGTCTCTGCTGGCTGCCCATTCTGCAGGAAGCACTCTTCCCTACGTCCCCCTGCCCGTCACTGGCCCTCCCCGCCTCCTCACCAGGCCTCCCCTGCCCACTGTGTGAGATGCTGAACCCGCTCTTCACGCCGCTGCCACACCCCACACCTCTCACAGTGTATATGGATTACTGATGGCACCGATCGTTCCGAGTTCGTGCTCCTTTGGGGCTGGGAGCTGAGTATGTTTATGAATGCACCCCAGCATCCAAAACATTGTCTGGTGGTAAGAGATACTCAGTAAATATTTACTGAGTCAACACGCAGACGTGGCCTGGCCCAGCCTGCTCGCAGCAGAGTCGGGAGCTCCTGTGGTTGGGGCGTTGATGGCAAATGTGTCTTCCTGCGTCAGGCCCACAGGGGTGTAGAGTTGGACAGGGCACCCTGTGCTTAAGACCATGGCTGCAGCCACAACAGGTCAGTGGGACACATGGGACAGTGCAGGGTTCTCAATGTAGACTCTGAGTTCTCAACTCTGTGTTGTCCCACGAAGCCACAAATAAGACTCAAGGTCTTCACAACATGAAAGTCACAGAGGTCGGGGCCGTCCCATCTTAACTCCACCTCTGGGGGGGTTCCTGCTCCTGCTGCACCTGCCGTAGCCCCTCACCTGCACACCCCACAAATAGGAAATCACAGCTAAACGCATTCTTTCTGAGTGCCTCTGCCCAGCACCGCACTGAGTTTCTGAATGACAGGGATACGATTGGGAATGGGACCTTCTCTCAAGAGGTCGCACATTCCACTCATAAAATTCTGAGCTCACAGGTCACCCGCTTGAAGAAATAATGTAGCCTTGGTTTTCTGTTGTTGATGCAAATGGGAAGCTATAACTATAGAGCTTTAACATAAAGACCCAGAAATCTGGAGAAGCAGAGGGATGCGTCCCTGGACCAGGTAGGAGCCCTCCACAGAAGGATATGTAGGTCCCTGTTTGGATGCCACCAGCAGGAGCTCAGTGTCAAGGACACAGAGACATGGGTTGGGCATATCTGGGGTCCTTTGTGGGGAGCCACCATCCAAGCCAATCCTTCACTGGGTGTGGATGTTGGTCTACAGAAAGGAAGGCTCATCCTGAGAAGTTAGACCTTATGGCAGCGGCTTCCGCCTCCCTCTGCTTCCAACCACAGCCTGGAGATGACTTGCCTGGACCACAGTCCAGGGCTGGCTTGTCTCCTGGAGCCTTGCACACCTCCCGCATCTGCTGCATCAGCCACCACTACTCGTTAGAACAGCCACATGTCACCATGAGTGGCTGTGGCCTGGTTCCTGGGAAGTGAGATTTTCGTTCCCATGTGTATGGGAGGAAATGGAGATGCTTCAGAGAAGGACAAGAGAACCTACAAAGGGTTTCCACATTCCTTTAGTGTGGTGGTGTTGCTGGTGTTTGCAAATAACTAGGTGCCCAAGAAGGAGGGGGGGAGCAGGGGTGGCTGCTGATGCCAAGTCCGTGGTATCAGCTCTGCTGCGGGAAAGGTGCCCGTGACCGTGGCTTCGAGGGAGTCCTGGTCTAAATGGGGCAGTGCTGACCGTGACCAGGGTCAGCATTTCAAGATGCTCACAGAACACCGGGAGGTGTGTGCACTCCCCCCAAAACCCTGCAACTGACTTTGAACTCCTTGGCTTGGAAGGCGCTATGGTTGCATGGAAAGCAGCGGCGGAAGGAAAAATCACAGAGCTCACAAAAGACAACTTTGGGCAATCAACTGGCAGCCGTGTTAGGCCCACGGGGAGTGTGTCTCAGCTTCACACTCGGGGAGTGTTCTTCCCCAAGGGAGATCCCTCGGGAGCAGCACCTGTTTGGAGACCAGTTTTGTCACACGTGGCGGGTTCACTCTGCTCACGGCCCCAAATTCTAATACCAAATGCAGATTTTTGAACATAACGTGACCTCTTGGGGATACGTTTTTACATCAAACTCCAAATACAGCACTGTAAAATCTGCAGAAGGCTGGTCTCTGGATGGGGTGCCCTGAAGGAACGGAGCAGGTCACCCAACCTGTCAGACCAGGGGGCCCGTCGTCTCCATGAGGCGAAAGTCTTGCCGTGCGGCTCACGGGCAGATCTTGTCTTTGTTCGACACTTTGGGAAAAGTTTGATTTGTACGTTTTCAGGCAGATTCTCCTTTTGAATGAGCCACTCGTGAGCTCCATCAAAAGCCCTGCTTCCAACACGCCGAGAGAAAGGAATGGTCACGGGTGAACCTCACTTAAACGTGTTGTGTTTCAACAAATGGAGCAGAGCAACGCCGTTTCTCGAGGCTGCTCTCGGCTCCTGGCTGAGGCGGAAAGCCGGCCGCTCTGGACTGTGCGGCTCTCTTCACGTGGTTTTCCTGCACGATCTGGGGGCTCAGTCCCCTTCAAGGCTGGAGGAGGACGGAGCAGGTGATGCAACGTGGGTTCGGACACCCCTGCCAACGGGCTTCCGAGCAGAGCCCCACAGTGGCTCTTTATCTTATCAGACCCTGCGGGGCAGCCGGGGCCCTTGCTCGGTGAGCCTCCCACGTGACGGGGAAGCTACGTTCCGCCTCCATCCCCCTCCAAGCCCCAGCCGGATTTCCAGCTTTGACAACCAGGCCCCTGCACCAGCCCAGCAGCTTCTTGGAGTCTCAGAACGAAGAAGGCGCTGCTGTCTCTGTTCCCAGCTGAGGGGGTGCTCCGACTGTCCTCGAGAGACTGAATACGTAGTGGACGGTGGCCAGGCCGAACAGAAACACAGAACTCCCACCCACGACCTGCAGCAGCCTGCCAGGAAGCCTGCCCCATCCCCACGGCCGCCAGCCTGCAAGCCAGCCGGCTGTGAATCAGACTGGCAGGAGGTCAGACTGTCTCCTCTAGTCACGACCCCCCGTAACGGTCGGCCCTGGGCGGCCAGGGCTGCGTGAGTAACTGCCAGTTTCTCTAAATTTGGTCACCAGCTCCAGCCCCAAGTCGGGACCGACTGGAGCCCTAAATGTGCTTCCAAGCCCATCCCCACGAGGCCCCGGTTCTAGTTAGCCGCCCCAGCGTCCCCAGGCCGACGGCCTCTCTCAGGGCTGTTGGAGTCCTGGAGTCACGGGTTGCAGTCACAGGTCCCCGACAGTGAACCAAGACTAACTCCTGACTTAGGAACAGTCCAGCCACTCCTGGGAGTGTAACCTTTGACCGGTCAGCACCGGGAGACGGTCCCTCTGACGGGCCACTCCATCCCCCACAGGAAGGTAACCTTGTCTGAAACAATCCATCCACTTGTTGCTAGAAACATCCTTTTCCCGACCCCTCCTCTGCATAAATGCCTTCCATTGTGTACAGCTCCTGGGAGGCCTTCCCATGTGCTGCGCCCGGACTCTGGGGTCGTTGGGTAAAGCCAAGTGGACCTTCAGATCTACTCCGCCAACTTCTGTTTTTACCAGGAACCCTCCCCCTCTCCTCCAAGAAGAGCCCCCCTCCCCTGTTGGCATTCAAGCCACACCCAACTACATGACCATGGCCCACGCCCCGCCACAGCTCGCTCCGAGGGAAGTGCTTGCTCTCCCACATCTTCAGTCTGGGCCTCAGGGTCTACCACCCACAGGGTCAGGCGTGAATGGCATAGACCCAGATCCTGCGTCCTGGCACTCCTGCCGGCGTGCTTACTGGCCACAGGCCATCACTGTTGACCTTGAGATGAGCTCTGAAGATCACCAGCCAGTGAGTCGGCCGTGCCCCTCCTGCCTTTCAAAAGGCACGGCACGAAAAAGCCAGGCGTGAAATTAGCAAACCTCGAAGCAGGCGCGAGCAAGGCGGCCGAAGAGCTTCTGGGCTGGCTCCCCCCAAAGGGAGCAGCTGTCACCATCCCATCCTGAAGACTGCTCCTGTGGCTCGTCTGTCTGAGTGGGAGAGCTTTACTCCGTGTACTCAAGGATCCATCTTTTGGAAGAAAATGCCAGGACATGTAAGGGAAGGCAGAAAGACAGAAGGTGATATTAACTGGTTTGGGGTAACACATGCGAGGCCAGACGAAACTGATTATCATGGGAGAAAAAAGTGCAAATTCCTTTATTTTCCATCATCAGCTTATCTGTGGCCGGAGCGTCCAGTGTGGAGGCTCTCGTGCTGTCAGGGAAGATGCTGCATAGTTACCTGCACATCAGCAAAGCGGCAGAGCCTCGTGGCAGGAGGGAGTCATGCTGGTAGAGTCAGCAAAGGGCCAGAAAGCAATCAAACGTGGCCTAGGAGCATGGCCTAGGGAGGGTAGGTGTGGTCCGGTGGTGGGAATCGGGCCCCACTCTCCTTGTCTGTGCCGAGGAAGACAACGGAGTTGTGTACGCAGACAGTCGCTCCAGCCCCGCCCAAGTTTCTGAGATGGACGAGAGGAACCTGGTTGTGTCTGGGGGTCTGTTCACGCCCAGAGTGGTCTGGGGGGGCAGGCTCAGGAGGTAACAGGTGAGGAGGGCGCAGCGTGAGCAGGAGACCAGCCTGGATGCCAGGGGTTTGGGGCCCACGCTCAGACGGGTCTATGCTGGCCCCTCAGCTGGAGGAAGGCTGAGCAGCCAGGAATGGCATCGGGAGAGACCCCTGAGTCCCCCAGACAGGCCAAAGCCCAGGGCCACCTAAGAACCCATCAGGCAGGCAGATATCCGTGGAGATGTAAGATCTCACACATACGGACCCATTGTTCCCTCTGCCACAGTTTCTGGAAGCCTCCCTCTCTGCTGGACACCACATGGCACAGAGCAGAACAGGAAGAACGGGAGAATGTTTGCGTCGTTGGGTCAACCGGGCCCTGCGCTCACTGGGGCAATCCCCACCTGCCTCGCTCACCCGCTCGTCCCACCTCGTCCCGTCACAGGTGGGCCGGAGCCTGGGAAAACCTCGCCCCTCTGCAAAGGGATCGTCTCGTCCTTGAACCCCGCGGCTGGGCACTGTAGCTGTGAGCCCCCGCTTCACCGTCACGCACAGCATCATCTGCCCACCCGGGGGCTCTGGCAGTCCATGGTCAAGGCTACTCACTGGGTAAGATTTACGGCAACCTCTGATGCAGCAGGGACCCTGCTTGCCAGGAGCCTGCCTTCTAGAGGAACAGGCGGTTGACTCCACGGGTATTATCTGCTGTGGGACAAGACACTTCATCCTAGAGGAGAAAGGGTAGAAAAGGCACCATGTAGGTAATACCGATGAGGTCTTCCCCACATGGTCAGAAGTGGAACGTTCAGAGATGCGTGAGAGATGTCAAGTCTGGTTATCCAACTGCGACCAGCTCACACACACACACTTGTGCAAATCACATGCACCCATGCGTGCACACACAGACACATGTGCAAGCAATGCACTGCACTGCACATGTGTGCACACGGATATGTGATTAGACATGCATGTAAGACCTCAGGCCTGCACGCGCACCCTGTGCATGTGTGTGTGTGTGTGTGTGTGTGACGATGTGTGCGTGCAGGCACGCATACACATACACATCCCCACACACGCATACACACAGGTAAGCATGTATGCACACACAGACAAGTATACACGCATGCACACACACAAACACACAAGGACAGGCACAAACAGGGGACACAACGCACATGCATGAATATACACATACACAGAGATATGATGCAAATACAGATATGTGTGTACACACACACACACATCCACATCCACATGCACACATCTTTCTTTTAATTGCAAGTGAAAGTGGCCTATGTCTAGCCCCTGGACGGTGGCAGAAATGCTCCAATGACCTCCTTCCCCCACCCACTGTCCCTCATCAGCAAGCTCCCATGGGCAGGAGTGTCCTCTGGCCTTCTTTCTTACCACTCTTCTGCTGTTAGGGCATCAGCTCCAAGCGGACATGTGCTGACAGAGCCACAGCCACAGGAGCTGGGCAGCTCACATGCCGGACACCGTGTGGGGCTCCCAGTCAATGATTGATCAGAATTCGTCGACACCAAGAGACGGGTCTGCTACACGGGCTGGGCGAGCCCCGGCTCCGATTCCAAGTGCACTTTATAAATCCCAGCTTCGTAAGCTGCCCTTTGATGGACAGTGTTGTGCTGAGTAACTATGTGGAGACAAGCTGCCAAAATATTACCCTTGGCGCTGTCCCCCAGAGAGATGAATGCCTCGTGTGCTAAACCCGACTGCTGAGACAGCACTTGAGCCAGAGGGGAAGTTGCTTTTCATTTATTAGGCTAAAAAATTATATCCTTGCATTAGGAGGTCTTGGAGCTAGCCCAGCCGATGGTAAGTGCACTTCCATTCATGCATCTGTCTATCCATCCCGTAATTTATACACTGTTGGTGGTGAGATCATAAACAGGCTTCACCCCTTAGAAAAGCAGGGGATGAAGAGAGGAGATGCGTGTGTCCGGGAGGCTCCCTCAACAGTGACAGAGCTAACATAGCCAGGGGGTCGTGTGTGTGGCATCAGGAAATAGGTTGGGACAATTAGGAACCAAACGGCTTGGGAGCCGTTCAGTGCAAGTGTGTGAATTCCCAGGGATCACAGCTCAGCTCTCCAGAATAATCATCCGACTGGAACGTTACCACAGCGTTGCCAAAATCATGGGAAGGTGGGGAGGACTAAGCCACACATGGCACCCGCAGGGCAGAGGCACCCTCCCGTTCTTGCAGAACAAGTGAGTGAGAGTGGAGAAAGACTCAGGCAGGTGTGAGTGAAAAGAAAGCTGATCCCTGATCTCATCTTCAGGCCTTACTGATCCCTGA
Organism: Mustela nigripes; assembly: GCF_022355385.1. NCBI lineage: Eukaryota > Metazoa > Chordata > Mammalia > Carnivora > Mustelidae > Mustela > Mustela nigripes. The sequence continues at coordinate 3,179,355 of NC_081570.1, forward strand.
TCTCATCTTCAGGGCATACTGATCCCCAATCTCA
>NC_081570.1:3179488-3201562 GCF_022355385.1 Mustela nigripes
ATCTCATCTTCAGGGCATACTGATCCCCAATCTCACCTTCAGGGCATACTGATCCCCAATCTCATCTTCAGGGCATCTGATCCCCAATCTCATCTTCAGGCCTTACTGATCTCTGATCTCATCTTCAGGGTATGGAGACTACTTTTCTCTCATGTGGAACTCCTTCCCACAGGTATAGGGGTGCAAGACAACAGGCATGTTTCTTCTTGGTTGCTATGGGTCTGAAGTCCAGGCACAGCTTCCACAGTCCTCCGTGGAGTGTTTCGGAGGCCACGGGGAGGATTCCTTATGGGTTGTGTCTTCTCTAAAGAACCATCTGCTTCCAAGTTCATTCAGCTTGTGCGCAGAACTCATTTCCACATGGCTGTGAGGTCGGGGTCCCTACTTCTCACCAGCTGTTGATTGGAGGCTGCTTTTTGGTGCTAGAGACCACCTGTGTCCCCCAGCCCATGTGGCCCTCCTGTGGACCCTCTCTCAATGTGGCATCCTGTTTCTTCAGGCCAGCAGGAGGCTCCATCCTCAGAGGGTCCCCAGTCCCTTTGCTAGAGGATCCATGGGATTAGGTCATGCCTGTGAATCTGCAAAATCCCACCACCTCTGCCATATTAAGTGGTAAGTCCTAGGTAAGTCCCAGGACTCTGGCAAGTCCCGGGTGCCCCACACTCAAGGGGAGAGGATTTTATAAAGGCACAACTCCCTGGGGGTCAGCTACAGTGCCCACTCCACCCACACACCCTGCAGGTAGCAAATCAGAGGATAGGGAGGGGAAATGACCTCCCCAAAGTCACCCTCAGATCCCTTGGAGACCCAAGATCAGAAACCTGATGTGCTGACAGGGAACCCCTCTTTGCACTGTTTCTCCATTGGGTGTATTTCTACTCATTTCACCTATGTTTAGCTGTGTCCAGAGAGAAATAGGGCATTCGCTCTTACTCTCAATCAGGTTGTGAGTTCTGCACCACAAAGACCCCCACCCTCGATGAGTAAGCAGGCTCTGCAGGGAAATGCACATACCATTTCCCAAGCTTCCACTCGCGTGGGAGCCCCTGGGTGTACATATAGACCAGCTGTGCAGGGAACGTCCCACCTCAGAGCCTGCAGCCCAGAGTCCTGTGGGTCAAGCCCCACCGAGGCACGTGGAAGCAGCTCTGGGCAGGTGGAGGGACTGCTCTGCACACGAGCGCGTGCCTGCTGATGGGAGGGGAAGGAGGATCACGGAGCCTCATCAAGCCATCCCTTTCCCAGAGGGGCTTCTTACTTAGACCCCAACTGCACCCCTCCTCTGGGTCGTCCGTCCCAGGAGGACAACTAAAGCAGCCTGGAAATATCAAAAAAAACTTTCTTCCCTGAAAAAAAAATAATGACTGCATGCATGTTAGCGATGAGTATTACAGAGCTGGGACTGTCCCAGGCACCGGGCATCCATCTTCGTCCTCATGCAGACCCTGGCACGCAGATTCTGCTCTTCTCTCTGTGTCTGTGGTGGGGAAGCAGAGGCTGGGGGTGGGGGTAGGTGCTGGCACGTGCAAGCTCACCGCCAGCATCGGGATGGAGACCCCATGACCCCAGGTCTGTGGTCTTGACTGCTACTGTCAACCAGAGAAAGTGCATGTTCTCCATCTTCCCAGCCAGGGGCCAGCCATCCCCCAAGACCCACCGTGTTCCCTGTCTGTGTTGCCCCAAGGACCACCTTCAAACACGAACAGCCTGATCCTGTCTCAACGGGGTCCTGTCTGGGAGGTGGGGGGTGGACAGCTGCCCAAGGAGGATGGTCACAGACAACGTCAGTGGGACCACGTGTAGGGAACATGGAGAAAGGGCCTCACCACTGGGAGCGCGTGACATGCACAAAGTCCTCAGTTCTCCCTCTCTTCCTGCTTAAGAAGAACAACCCAGATCGCATCAAGGACATCCTCACTCTGCAAGGCAGATGTGGCTCCCCAAAACCTGGCCATGGCCTTTGAGAGGCCGCCCTTAGTGTGACCCCCCCATCTCTATCGCAGGAGCCCCTTGGCTTCCCTCAAGCTTCTCCTGTTCCGGGATGGGCTGCACCCTCTTTTTCTCTCCAGGAACTCCCTTGGTGCTTGGTGGTCAGGTCCCCAGAAAAGCCCTAGGCCTGAAGCCCAGCGGCAGGGTCCTCTCATCTGCCTGCCGTCCTAACCGCAGAGGAGCCGAAATTCATGAAAATCACGTCCCTCCAGCTCCCTGGGAATGCACTCGGGGTCAGGCCTCCCGGAGGTCCTGCCGTCACTCACCAATGACAGAGGCTCAGCCCAAGGGTGGAGGAATGGGGTCTTCGTTTCTTATTTGTGGAATCGCCCCTCATACTCGATTGCATGCTCATTCACCAGTCTTCGCTCTGAAGAGACCCACTTTTGGAAAGAGCAAAGGACAAAGGTCATCTCCTTTAAGTTATTCAAAAACCCTCATCCAGTCAATATCCATTCACTCAACAAATATTTACTGAGCAAATTGCAACAGCTTCCGTTGGCCCTGCCCTAGGAGAAGCTGCAGAAGGGCTTTAAGCAATGGTGCGGCTGCAGATAACAAACACTCCATCAAGGGGTCAAACCGTTTTTAAAAAGCATCTGTTCACTTTCATAGCTGCAGAAAAAAAGTCAATAAAAATCCACCCTTCATTCCTGATAAAACTCCTAGTAAACTAAAAACGGAAGGACATTTCTGCCCCATCATCACAAACATGTATCTTCAGCCAACAAGCCTTGAATTTCACGCTCAGGGTTTTGTTGTTTTTCTTTAAATAGTTCAACCAGATATCCAGGCCCCTCTGACTTTGGGTAAGTGGGTTCCACACACACAAGCATATTAAAAGTCAGTGGAGAAAGGAATGTCCACTTGGTTAGTTCCGGGTTTGGGGATTACGGGTGATTTTGATTTTTTTGTTTGTTTGTTTTTATGTATATTTTTAAACTCTCTTCCATTTTTTTTTTTTAAATCTGTTCTTAAGTAACAGGAGCTCTAGAGATGGGGCATTTCTCCATGTGGGTGTGGGATGGAGCCTGACGGCTGGAGGGTGACCAGTGCATCACCACGAACAGCCGGGCGAGCTGGGAGGCAGGTGACCTGTTGCTGCCCCTCTGCAGGGAGGGGTGGAGAGACACACATGTCCCCTGGAGACTGGGGACTCCTACGGGGCTGTGGGACAGCCATCCTGATCTACAAGAACCCCTTGAAGGCCAGACCAGACGTTAACGATGAAACTGGGCCTTGCCTGTTTCAAAACAAGTGTCTTCCTGTCTCTTTCAGCGACACGGAAAGGCTCTGTGTGTTCGGGGAGCGAATGTGCATGAGGCCCAGAGGCGGTCGACGTAACACAACTGGATCTCCGTCTCCAGGGAGTCGACTCTGGCCTCCCGACAGACGCACACTCGGACAGCTTCCCGCCGTCGCGCTCGGTCCCACACCTGTTATAACCATGTGTCATCTGGCTGCCACGGTGCTCCTACCTCACAGTGATGCCGCTTCTTAGGCCACCGTGTCAGCAAGGCAAATCAGCAGAGAAATGGCCGGGTGGGGTCCAGGCCTGTTTCCGAAGCTGCAGGGCCCCCGACTGAAAGTCTCTAGCCCACCCACATCCATGACTTTGAGGGGTCAGCAGGGGATTGAAGTCCAGGGGTCGGCGGGTGGGATCTGGGGGGAAACTTGCAGGTGTCCGGTGCTTTCTGATGCCAGTCCCAGCCCAGCAACGACCCTGCTGGCTTCTTTAGTTCTGGAATCAGGAAGATGCAAATCCCCTTTGAGACCCCATCAAGCACACTGATCTTGACATGTGTAAAATGAGCGGAACAGTGCTTCGGGGGCCACTGCGTGCCGCCCCAGGAGCTCTGCCCCACACAAGCCTGGGGGCACCCGTCCTGAGACCGTCCCAGTCAGGAGGGTGAGGTGGTGAGTGCAGGCGGTCCCCTGCCAGGGCGGCGCAGGGAGTCTGGCAAAGACGTGAGCCCTTTACCCCTAAAACCAGCACCCAGGCTGGAACAACACGCTTGCCTCCTGGAGGCGGGAACTCTAGGAGAATGCGCCAACCTGAAAGGACCGGAGTCGGGACGTCCAGCCCCAGCCGGAGCTCGAGCAGCAGAAGCGCGATGCTGGAGGAGAGCAATGAGCGTTTCCCTCCTACTTCTGGAAAACTCGTAACATGCCACTGTTGTGTGAGCCAAATAGGAATATGGAGCCCAGGGAGCCCAGCCCCGCAGTGCCCTCCTGGGCAGTTCTGAATGACCCAGAATGGCCATTGTTCCGTGGCGCCCTGTGACGAATCGCCCCCACATCACGCAGGCCCAGGTAAGCTCACCCGGCCTTAGGAAGCTTTCTCCCTGGATTACAATCCCCCTCCCGTCTGAGGGGAGACACGGCGAAGAGTTAGCTCCAACACTGGTATCTGCATTTAAAAACTCCCAAGGGGTTAAAATCCAATTATCGCCTGGATGGAGCTCTGCGTCTCTATTCTAGATCAATTACCGGACGTTCCCATTCTCACCTCCTCTTCCTCCCCTCGCGTTTTCTCGGAAGACGAGACGAAAACTGCCGCACAAATCCTCTTCGCAGAGAGAGCACCGTGGGTGAAGGTATCTGTCAAGGGAGAGGGGCGTCCGCGTCACAGCCTGCGGGGGTGGGAGGGGCGTCCCAAGGCGGTATGGGCTCGGATGCCGCCAGGATGCAGCCCAGGGGCCTCCCCCAGGACCGCCGGGGATGAGCACACACGTGCAAGTTCTCTAGCCTGTGCGGGCACCAGGGGATCTGGAAATTCCAGGATAAACGCTCTCATTGCAGAAAGCAGGAAAATGTCGGCGAGAGTGAGTTCTCTGCGTGCTGTCTCTGCTCTTCGTCTCGGAACGCAGCGCCCGTTGTCCCCACACAGAGTGGACCTCCCAACTGCTCTTTGCTGAAGCTAGAGGGAAAGCGGGTCCTGTTCCCCGGCACACGGGAGCTGACGTGTCAAAGTGGGCCACCTGGCAGGGGAAGCTTTGCGGGGTGAAACTGTGCCAAAAATAGCCCGTCAAGGACAGGCCTGTCCTGGAAAGGATCAATAAGCCGCCGCCTCCCTCCTGCTCCTCCCTGGTGAAAGGGACAGTGGTGAGTGAGGTCACCCCGACCAAGAAAAGGAGGGGGGCGGAAGGCGGGTGCGGGCACTGTCCTAAGCCAGGACGTGACATCCGTGGAGACAGGAGGCTTCGTAGGGGAATCAGTGCACGAGCCCTTCAACATTCCACCAACACCCACTCTTCATGGGGCCAGAAGTCACGTGCCCAGGTCGTGTGGCAGGTTTATCTTCCTGCCAGTGTCCAAGGTCACAGCCTAACCACATTAGCCAAAGGTACACACTCTCTCCTCCAGGGCTGGGGCGGACTGGGCCTGGATCCCGCCAGCCTGCGGGTTCTGTGTAGCTCTGGGGTTTGAGGGCACACCGTCTCACTTCTGCAGGAGCTCTGCTTGCACAAGTGAATCCTCCAAGAGTCTGGATGACCCAAGGGAAGGGGATGGGGTGAGAGTACGTCCCCACAGGGGGGTGATCAGGTCTGGGCTCCTACAGCAGACAGAAGAAGCCAGAAGAGGGGAGAGGCCATTGTGAGCGCTTCTGAGCACTGCCCTAAACCCCTCCATGACGGTCCTAAGACTCACGCAGCAAACCAAAGGGCTGTTTCCACCCCGGAGCTGAGAAACTGAGATCACAGTGCTCAGAAGCCTTGTTCTCGAACCCCCAGCCAGGAAGGAACATGCGTGGGATGTGAGAGCCAGACTGTGGGGCCCTCGAGTGCTTTACACTGTTCTGTCTCCCGAAGAGGGACATCCAAGGAGGCGAAGACACCAGAGCTCCAGGTCCGGGCGTTGCCTTCTCCAGACACTCTCCGCCCCTGTTGGTGCTGGACTTGGACTGCCCCACAGACCCACCATGTCACCCTCACAGCCATCTGTCCACCTTCAGGCGTCCTGTCCTGGGCTTCCAGAACTCAGAGCAACCTCAGGGTCCACCAGCGCCCAGCACCAGCTTGCCAGGAACCCCCAAGTCCAGGACTAGTGCCAGTCTGAGCTCGGAGAAGGGGGGGGTTCCCCACCCCCACCTGACCACCGTGGTGGCTCATGGCTCATTGGCGGCTCCAGGGCAGGGGCCTCCAGGGACATCTGGGCTGTCCGGTCTGCCCATGGTTCCCAGAGGCGCCTCTCGGTTCTCTCCTGCACACTCAGGACAAGTAAAGAACTAATATCTATTGAGTATTTCCTCTGTGCCCAGACTTTATGCATAATTTTATTCTATCCCCATGACAACACTGCAAGATAGGTATCATATTATTCTTAATTATTATATCATATTATATTCTACCATACTATATTATATTGTACTATACTAAACTATATTATGTTATATTATATTAAGTATATTATTCTTATTTTTAGTCTGCTTTTGAGGAAACTAAGGCCCAGAGACTCCTAACTAGTAAGCAACGTGGTAAGCTGTGGAATCCAGGTCTATGTCACCTGCATCCATGTTCCTGATCGCTGGGCCAAAATTAAATAATGTGCAGATACTATATCTAATACAGACGTTACCGTACAGGGTGTGTACCCAATGCATATGTGTGTGGGTCAACACATACCCCCCTTTTGTGAGTGTGGGCTTATACATAGGCACATCTATCCCATAAAATCAATACATGTATACACAGAAATAAAATAAATACATACATACATAGAAATACGCATGTACACATGTTAGATTTTTCATTTATTTACACACACACTTATTTCTCTCGGGATTCGGTCTAGACACCAGAACTATCCTGTTGCTTAGACAGCTGGAGTGGCTCAACGCACATTATTTTTATAATCAAGTTATTTAAATGAGCGTAAACACAGAGCTAGGTGCAAACTGCTTATGTCTATAGCTCTTAGGAAACTATACAAACAAAATCAGTGCAGATACGAACAAAGCTATAAAACCAATCGACCTCAGGTCAACAGCACGACGGTGGCCGGTGACACCTCCGGCTGGAACTAGATGCGCCACGTGCTTGTCCGAGGGTTTGTTGATCAGCTTGTGCCTCTGGCCTGGACCGCTATGGGCCCTCCAGTTCACTGTCTTTTACTTTCTTAGCAGTAAACTCATTTTTAACCACCAATCCGTTATTTTTATGGACCAGTGCGTTTAAAGAGAGCAACACAAAATTTATTACAGAAAAAAAGTTCGTGAAGACAGTTTAACGTGAAATTCTTCATGGAATATTGGCTTTCACGTGGCTGTGCCAGGCAGCTGCACGCAGGACTGGGTTTTGGCGTCGGGGAGCCTGTCCTGAGTAACGGCAGCCACTCCCGGCCCATGGGGCTCCATGGGGCACGCAACCTCCCCCGTCTCCTCTCTTCCTAGTTCTTCGGGGGCCCCGCAGTGAGGGTGAGTCACCTTTGCTGGCCCCCAACTGCAGCGGCACGAATGCAGACACAGAAACCGTGTGCTGGGTGCGAGGCAGCCCTCCCCGGGGTGCAGGCGGCACGCCCTGCTGTCCTAGGTTCCGAGTCACGGAAGACGCATCATTTACAAAAGGCTCCCCCCACTCCGAGACCACCGGGAGCCCTTCCCAGACCCTCTCTGTCTCCTGCAGGTCTGAGATGCACTGCGGAAACTACGAATCCCCTAAAAGCTGGCTCCAGAACCCCAAATCAGTGTCCTAGGACCGGAAGGGTACAGGTGGAAATTCAGCAGAGAAGACATCTTACTGGAGCCTTTGTCACCAGGGTTTTGTTGCCGTCACAATACGGCTCTAATTAAAAATAAAGGCGAGACCCAGCCGTGAGCATTCTGCTTGGCGGCAGCCACAGTGTCTCTGTGGAGAGTCACGTCAGGACATCAGGGTAGGAACAATACCACATCTGGAGAAGCGTGCCGTGGCTCCATTGTCCAATCCAAGGAAAAGCCCATCCCCCACCACCTCTGCAGTCCGTCAGACGGGGGGTGTCTTAGTCAGCTCGGCTGCCATAACGAGACACCAAAGACAGGGGCTGACACAGCAGAAACCTGTTCTCCCACAGTCCTGGAGGCTGGAAGTCTAAGAACACAATGTTGGCAGGGCTGGTTGCTTCTGAAACCTCTCTCCTTGGTGCACAGATGGCCGTCTCTTCCCCGTGTCCTCACGTGGTCTTCTCTTGTGTGTGTCTATGTCCCCATCTTCTGTCCTTAAAAGGACACCAGTCAGATTGGATTAGGACTCATCCACAGGACCTCATTTAACCTTAATTACCTCCGCAAAGACCCTGTCTCCGAATATTCTCACCATCTCTGGTCCTGGGATTAGAACTTCAAAATATGAATGGGGGGCTTGGGGGTACACGATTCAGCCCATAACTCATTGCATAAGCCTAACTCCTGCTGGACAGACGGCCCTCTGCAACATGGGTTCTCCTCTTGGAGGGGACAGTTGGTTACACCAACTCACGACTTTAAATGTCTCGGACTTAAGGGAGGGGTTGGGGAAACACGGAGGAGCTGCCAGGGTGAGTCAGGACGTCTCCACAGAGTGGCCATTAGCAGTTTCCACACACACACACAAAGGAAATCTGAGCATTTCTCTAATTACTGCAGGTTAATTAGTTCTCCTCAACATTTTCAGAAAGAAGAGTGCCTCAAGGACAACATCAATCATGGAAATCCACTCCCTGCCTGGCACGGGCCGGAGGAAGGAGGAGAGGCAGAGAGAGGCACGGCCGGTTCTGCTCCCGGACCGCCTCTCTCAGAATGCAGCAGGCAATCCAGACTTCGTGCCTGGGCTCAGCTGAAAACAGTCAACAGGCACCAAAAGCCCTGGGATTGAGGGGCGAGCAGGGTAGCCATGACACCAGAGAGCAGGGCACGGGCTTTAAATACATTTTCCAAAGCAGATTCCCAAGGGTGAAGTCAGAATTTCCAGGAACACGGGCACAAGTTCATTGCTATTGCCACTCTGTCGTTTCCCACATGTCACCGCAGAAAGGGGAACAGGGCAGCTAACCCAACCACCTGTCTCCATGGACCTCTTCGTGTGAGGCACAGACCTAATTAACAAAGTCCTGGTCTACAACAGTGGTTCTCAGCTTTGGCTTACATTGTATTCCACTGATCTCATTGGCCTGGGGTGGGGAGGGCACTGGGGCTTTCAAATGCTCCCCCCAAGTTGTATTAAGGAACCCCACGTGGAACATCACGGGTCCACAGGAAGCAGCAGAAATAGCCACGGTGTGGTGATAAGGGGTGGGGCAGCCTTAGGAAAGCACCACCGTTTGGGGGCATAAGCAACAAAAAATTTATTTTCTCACAGTTCGGAAGGATGGAAGTCTGAGATCACGGTATCAGCAGGTTTGGCTTTGTCCCGAGGCCATCCTCTCCCTGGGTCCCTCCCACGGTCTTGCCTCCATGTGTGTCTGTGTCCCGATTTCCTCTTCTTATGAGGACGCCACCTCATGACTTCATTTTACCTGAATCACTTCTTTAAATAAGACCCAGTCTCTAAACACACATTCTGAGGTACTGCGGAGTAAGACATCAAGACGTGAATTTGAGAGCATGAGGCACAACTCCGCCCGTAACCCGCGGCTTTGGAAATCTCGTTCATCTTCATACTCTACTATGGGATTTCTCAAGAGCAGCACCGTTGACCTTTGGGGATATTTACCAACCCCTTTGCCCTCCACCCACTGGATGTTAGTAGCCCCTCCCCTCCTGTCTCAACAACAAGACATATCTCCAGATGCTGCCAAGTGTTCGTGAGCAGAGGGACAAAGTCATGCCCAGTGAAGAGACACTGCTCTAGGGAAGTGCTTTCCAGAGGGAGCTAAGAGAAATACCGATCCCATGGGATACTCTGTGGAAAAGGGACCTATCTACTCTTTCAATGGCTGTTTGCTAGACCTAAACTATACTGGGTGCTGGGGATGTGACCACTGTCAACACACGAGTCTCTACATCTAGGCGGCTGCCCGCCAGCATAGGAAATCACGTATAGGGAAAAGAGCTGGCGCAGAAAAGAAACACAGGCTCAGAGACATACTTGCATAAAGGCAGATGACTACATCTGTTATAATAGCTTTATTAAGCTATAATTCATGCCTCATACAATTCACTCATTTGAAGTATACGGTTTAATGGTTTTTAGTACATTCACAGAGTTGTAGGACCATCACCAGAGTCAAATTTAGAACATTCTCATCACCCCAAAAAGCACCCTATCCCCATGAGCGGTCCCCCCCCCCATCTCCTTCCACTCCATGCCCAGCTCCTGGCAACCAGCAATCTCCTTTCAGGGTCTATGAATGGGTTTATGCTGGACTCTTTGTATAAGTGGAATCACGTAATATATGACCTTTTGCGGCGTGGCCTCGTTTCTGTGGTGCATATACCTCGAAGCGGTATTTCTGGATCATGTGGTGAGCTACGTTGAGGCATCGGAGGAACCCCCCCACTCTGCACCCTTTTAGGGCATAATTTTACATTTCTACCAGCAGGGCACGAGGACTATGACTCCCCCACTTCTTTCCCCCACTTCAACTCTTACTACTGTCTTTTTGCCCACAGCCATCCTAGTGAGTATGAAGTGGTCTCTCACGTGGTTTTAATTTGCAGTTCTCTAATGGCTAATTTCTCTAATGGCTTCTCACGAGCTTTTGGGCCATTGATGTATCTTCTTTGGAGAAAGGTCTATTCAGATCCTTTAGCCATCTTTAAACGGTTAAATACTGTCTTTTTATTACTGAATTGTGAGAGTTCTTTATATATTCTAGATGCAAGTCCTTTACCAGAAATATGATTTGCAAAAACTTTTCCTATTTTGTAGATTGTCTTTTCACTTTCTGGATGGTGTCCTTGAAGCACAAAAGCTTTCCATTTTGATGAGTTCCAATATATCTGTTTCTTTTGCTGCTTGTGGGACCCTCTGGTTTTCTAAGCTCACCTCCCCAAGTGTAGACCTCCATCCTGTGAGCAAGCCTGGGGAGCAGGATGGGGCCATTATCACTCTCCACCAACTGCACCTGGAGTAGAATATCCACCCACAAGTGGAGGAAGGAAGCTCCCCACAGTGACATGTGTCACTAGAAATCAGCATCTCCCTGCCGAGTTGGAGGGGACGAGACACACTGACCACCTGCCCGTCCTGGTGAGATGCCGTAGCACATCCCCTGAGAGGGCACGGGGGGCACAGGGGCCCCATCTTCCTGGCCACACCTCACAGAGGGGACCCTCCACCACAGCACGGCAGTGGAGAGCACGTGGGTCCAGTGCCACAGGATCACTGCTCTTACCAGGTTTGGGTAGACTTTCCCCCTGATTGAATTCTTTTTCATTTGCTGCAGGCCCTTGGGACAATTTCCAGAGAACTCAAATGACTCTTTGTTTTTAGTTCTCACTAATTTTGCTTATTTCATCAAAAAGCAGGTCCATGGAGCTCTTCACGCTGCCACCATCCTGAGCTGAACTCTTAACAGCCACCTTTTAAGAGGCAAGTTTTCCTGGTGTCACAGTTGAGCTGAAGGGTGGGGAAAAAACAGACATACACACAGGGAGGGTCTGGGGTCTGCAGGCTGGGAAGACCGCCCACAATGAGATCGGAATTGGTACGAAGTACAACAGAACACCGGCACAGTGACTCTGGGTAAGCATGATGGATGGAACACACGTACTTAGCTCTGCTTCCTCCCAAAACCCCACCAAAATAACAAGAAAGGAATAAAAGAAGCACACATACACAGTACCAATAAGATTCAGTGAGGATAGGAGTGAGAAATGAGCTGACAACATTTTGGAAGTGGAGGAGTAGATGTTTAAATGCCCTGGGCTTAGCTGACTAAGAAAGCCAGGATCTAAGCCTGCTGGGCAAGAGGGTGACCTAGTGTGTATCCAAGACCCCTAGAGAAGCTCCAGCTTGCAGGTACCAGCAATTCTAAGGGAAGCACGAAAACAGAACACAGAGCTGAAAACAGAGGGATGGGTTTGCCTAGAAGCAGTTCAACCCCATGAAGTCAAGGGACAGTCTTCTATACCCATTGAAAATGGGGGTCCACGGTCTATGCATAGGAGCAGAAGGATTAAACACCGAATGAAAAATGGGTCAAGTCTACATGCTGAACCGAAGGGTCCACACCTCCCTCCCTCCGCTCCCTGCATGCCCCCGACCCCAGGTGGCAGGGGCATTCCCGCGAGGGACGCCAGCTCCAGGACTGTGAGCTCCCTCTCCAGCCCCAGCCAGAACCGGCCCCACCACCCACACAGATCTTTCATGGAAGTGTAGGGTCTCTTTATTTTTATTCTTATCTTTGTTTTGCACCCCACTCGTAAATGTAACCTCACAAATATTTTAGGAAAGCCTGCAACATAAAAGTCAAGAGACCAAAAGAAGCCCACGTAAGTAAGGAGCTCAAAGGAGAGAGAAATAATGCAAGAAGCCAGAGAGAACTGCACGTATGTAAAATTGATGACATCCCAGATATAAGGGAATACCTAGTAACCTTGGAAGAAGAAAGAAGTGCTCCCTTTAAAAAGGAACGCATTCGGAGAACAGGGGAAAGCTTTTAGAAATTAAGGATACGCCAGTAGAAATTAAAATCTGAGGGGGGGGGGAATGAAGTTGAGGGAATTTCCTGGAAAAAAGGACAATAATGCAAAGGTGGAAAATGGCGGAGAAAAGCAAAGCAGAGGATCCATCTGCTCAATGTCTTAGCGACTGAGATTCCAGATGCAAGAAATAAGAGGGGAAAGCATGTTGCAGGGAGGAAGGGTCAGAGCTTCGAAGCTGAGGGGCACCTATTGAGCACACAGCACAGTAACGGAAAAGACGCACCCAAGGCTTGTGTTGGTACGCGCTCAGAACCCTGGGGGCTTAAGAGATGTCATAGAAGCTTCCAGAAGACAAAAGCCAGCTGCCCAAACAGCAGGAATCAAAATGGTGTTGGATTTCTTGGGAGATTTTGGAGGAACCCCTGCAGGGTTCAGAAAGGAAACCTCTGAAAAACAATCTGAGGGGTTTGAAGTGGGGGTGGGGGGGTGGGGGGGTGGTTGGGGGAACCAGGTGGTGGGTATTGGAGAGGGCACGGATTGCATGGAGCACTGGGTGTGGTGCAAAAACAATGAATACTGTTATGCTGAAAATAAATAAAAAATAAATTAAAAAAGAAAAGAAAGGCAAGCTCCAGCCCCAACGTCGACACCCACCTGAACTATGAACGGAGGAGAAGTGTGGAAGAGAGAAGTTTCAGACCCAGGAGACCTCAAACAGTTTGGCTCCCAGGCCTTCTTTTCCATGAGGCCACTGGAGGATCGATTCTAGTGAATCATGAGGGAGAAGACATGAGTCCCAGGAGGTGAGGGCCTCTGGGGTGATCGCTAAGGCCGGTCCCAGACCCAGCCCGCGCAGCAGCACACCTAGAGAGGGTCCCGTCCACTGTGGGGGAAGAGGAAGGAGACTCCAGGAGCGATAAAAACAGGACTGTGAACCCACCTGAAATTTTCGGCCAAAATGCAAGTCATTTCATCCCTGCGGTCGACCGTTCGGGGACACATTCGTGATGGGTGCGTGCAAACCCAGCAAATGAAAGTCCGGGTGGTTCTTCATTGTAGGGAAATCATGAAGTTGATCAAGAAAGGAAATGCAATCATAGAACTACTTTGTGTCTCAGCTGTGAATAATAATTACATAATTATGTAAATGCTGAATATTGATCTACCCACAAATTATGCTTCTGGGAAGATGGGGGTGGGGAGCCGCGCGTGTTTTCTGGTGGAGTTTGGCAGGGCTCGGGGAGCAGAGCTCGGAGTGAGAGCCTGAGCCTCCCAGTGGGGAGCCCATGGAGGAGAAACAAAAATTAAACAGAGAAAGTCAGATAGGCATTTTTCTTTCTTTTCTTTTTCTTTCTCTTTCTTTCTTTTTTATTTTTTTAAACAAATACCAAAGCCAGAGTAGAAGCCGGAGTGTAAGAAGCAAGGGAGTGTCTCTGGGAAGGGTCAGCCACGGTGGGGAAGGTACCTCAAGGGCCTGCCGCGTCTCTTCTCTTCTCACCGGTGCAGAACTACTAGGCTTTGAAAAGATGTTATCATAGGGTTTCACTTATTTGTGGAGCATAACAACTAGCATGGGGGATATGGGGAGTTAGAGAGAAGGGAGTTGGGGGAAGTTGGAAGGGGAGGTGAACCATGAGAGACTGTGGACTCTGAAAAACAATCTGAGGGCTTTGAAGGGGCGGGGGGTGGGGGCGGGAGGTCGGGGTACCAGGTGGTGGGTATTGGAGAGGGCACGGATTGCATGGAGCATGGGGTGTGGTGCAAAAACAATGAATACTGTTATGCTGAAAATAAATAAAAAATGTTTTAAAAGAAGATCTTTGAAACAATAGAACGTAAAGAAGACAGGGGGGTCCACTGTCCTATGTCAGTGGAAGGGGGATGTTGGGGGCGGGGGTAGGGAACCAGAGACGGTCAGGCTGGGGCCGTGTCCAGGGCCCTCATTTGGCTGCCTGGGGGCAGGCGAGGGGCTGGGACTCGGTTCTCCGGGCAGGAGTGGGTGCAGAGGGGACAGGAGGGGCAGCTCCCATGTGTCCTGTCTCAGAGCCTCGGGGGCCTGCTGGGGAGCCGGTGCCGGAGGAAGAGGGAGCAGGAGGAAGAATGTTAGCCTGAGATTTTTAGGGCTGAACAATGGTGAAAAGACCCGGAGAGGTGAGTGCAGGCAGAGAAGCAAGACTCCCGCTCCAAGGGCTCCTGCGACAGTGCCACACACCAGGGGCTGAAAATAACAGAAGTTTAATCTCTCACAGCTCTGGAGGCCAGAAACCCCAAGCCAAGCCTCCCTCCGGGGCCTCTCCGGTGCCGCCTGATCTCTGCCTGTCCTGGCAGGTGTCTTTCCCGTTTCTCCCGTGGTCGAGCCCTCCCTCCCCTTGTGAGGACGCGAGTCCCAGTGGATCGGAGCCCACCGTAATGACCTCATCCACACCAGATCACATCGGTCTGCAAAACCCCACTTCCAGATCAGTTCCCATTGGCACAGATCGGGGCTGGCGACTCGAACAGACCTTTTTGGGAGACACAAGTTCAACCTTAACAGACTTACGTCTCCGTGAAGTGGGCTCGGCAAATGCCTTCGAAGGTGCTCTGCCCTTGGGGGCTCTGAGAAACCCTGCAGTCATGCTCCAGTCATGCTCCATCTGGTTTACTCCAGAGCCCCCGGGATGCGTCTGACGACCCAGCCCTTCTTCCTACGACACCCCTCGCCGGCTCCCGGGAGGAGGAACACGGCACCGGCTGTGCAGGCCTGATGGCCTCCACTTGGATGACTCAGAGTTTATGACACTGCCATCAGGGGAGGAGGAAGTTGTGCGGCTGCCACTACAGGGAACCGGGAGGAGGACGTCTCCAGGGGGTGGGAGGGCACATGGGGACAGGGAGCAGACAAGGAACGTCGAGGTCGGAGCACGGTGAGCTAGCGGCCACCTGTCTCTCCCCCTGGCCACAAGCTCGCGCCACTGCTCCTCTACCTGCTCGCTTTGCCGGAGAGACTTGTCTCCATCCCACCACGGAGCTCCTCCGACCCCGGCACTCCCTGAGTGATGGGAGCGCACGCCTTGTTGTTCACGGGGCCCCTGAGCCCGTGCTAAAGAGATGACTCAGGATGAGGACCCTGGGGTGCCTCAGGATGAGATTGGTCCCCAGAACGACCAAGGGATTGCAGGGTTGGGACGGTTAGCAACGCCACCACCACCCCCGCGCTCCGGGGAGGGGGCACAGAGATGCAAACTCTTGAACAAGGAGATCTGATGAGCTTCCAGGTAGGTGATCACATGGAGATGTGGAGGTTTGCACACTCGGGTGGCAGGGAAGAGCCTCTGTGTCCTTCTGTTCGCTGTTCCTGAATTGTATCCTTTATAATAAACTGGTAAACCTACATAAAGCACTTTTCTGAGTTCTGTGAGTCATCCTGATACCTTATCTAGCCTGAGGAGGGGTCATGGGAACCCCGGTCTCTAGCCAGTCAGTCAGAACTTGCAACTGCTGTCTGGCTTGGGGGTGGTCTGGTGGGACGGAGCCCTGTGACCTGCGCGGTCTGACACTAACTGCAGGTGGGTGGGGTCACCGTTGGACTGAATCCTAGACACCCAGTCAGTGTGGTGGAATTGGAGAATTGGGTTTTATCTGAGAAAATACTCCCCACTCTGAAACAAAAGGGCTTTAGACGAAAACGCAGCCACAGTCCCTGGGATTCTCACCAGTAAGTCCTGCTCTCCTTTGAAGCCAGCAAACCCCTAAGAAAACGCGTGAGCCCAAAGCCAGCTACCCCAGTCTGGCGACATGGCAAACCAAGTCTTTGATGAGCAGACGCCAGACCATAGTCTCTGAAGGAGGAGAGATATTTCTGGAATACCTTCTGAACCAGCCGGGCAATTTGTCATTTCTGTCCTGTGACCTCCCCTCCGAATGCTCCCAGAACCCATTTCTGAAAACATATAGAGCCCGAGAGGTACGAGCACCTTCCTCAGGGCCCTGACTCTCTGAGATTTACTGGCAGCTTGGGAGAAAGCCCCCATGCCAAAGAATTACCCACTTGACTACAAGATGGCTTCATAAAGAAGGTGTCTGTTCAAAGCATCTCCCCACCCGGGAATGGGAGCAACCCTGGTCTCCTCCAAGGGCTGGTGCCCAGGGTCCTTCTGAGCCATGGGAGGTTGGAGGGCAGGGCTGGCCAGGGCAGGGCAGGCTTTCCGGGGCAGTTTCTGTTTTAAAAAAAAAAAGAAGGTTGGCATTTAAAAAAAAAATTGGTAAAATTTTAGTGGAGCAGTACCCCCTCCTCAACGCCCGTCCCCCCAGCTGTCTTCCTAGAACCTTCTAGTTATTTTCAGTGCTGATGTGTTTCAGACGCAGAGTCTCTCGGTCGAAGCTGTTTCTTCAAAACGTGCTATTTCAGATATTTTTACATTCTTTCCGGTTTTGCCCCAAAGCCAGGAAATGTTTGGTTTTTCCCCCTCTTTCACAAGGCAGCTTTCACCTGTGACTCATAGCTTGTGGCCAGAAAGGTGGGTGAATGAACGGAGAACATGACTTTTCAAAGAAAAGGAAATTAAAATAAACTGCAGATTGGAAGCATGGTGTGTAGTCTTGAGTCCCCGGCTCTGCAGGGGCAGGATGTGGCAGCCTTTCCCAGCCATCATGACCATGAAACGCTCACTGTCCCCTGACACACGGGGGCTCCATGACCAGGAAGCTGGTGGGAAGGGCTGACCCCAAATACACAGGTTTGTGAAAAGCTCTGTCCCTAACTGCCACCCAGTGGGCACTAATCGTGTGCTACAGCTCCCAAAAACTTACTGCCAATTGAATAAAAACCACCATTTTAGGAAATGTCCCTATTTATCAAAAGAAAGAAAGAAAGAAGCCCCTTCTTGTGAGCAGCTCTGCTTTCAGGCGATCTGCTTAGAAAGCTGGCACCAAGGACACACGCAGTCCATACCAGGAATGACCACGTTCTGAGCCAGGCTGGATGGGTTTCTCTAAGAGCTCTGAACACGGCATGGAAAAACCAATGCTGTCTGCCACCCCCGCAGGTGCTCTGGTGGGGACACCCCCGGACAGCTGGTGGGATGCTGGGTTCTTCCTGCTGCCGTCCTGGCACTGATAACCGAGATCAGAATGTGGGCACTGTGGGAAGCTGTGCTAGGTGTTCACGCCTGCCCCAGGTAAGGGCTGCCCTGGACTCACTGTCCAGGGTCACAACCCCCAACCTCTGCTGGGTAGAACCATTTGGGCCTGCACCCCCGCCGGAACCCTACATTCAGCTGTCCTTCCAGGCTCCCTGTGTGGCGAGCTGAGACCTGATTCCTGCACCCCCAGATGCTGCTGGGCTTTCTGTCCCAACCAGACTGGTCACCCACAGCCACAGCCCTACCTCCCCATGCAATGCTCCTGCTCTGCTGCCCCAGAAAATGTGGCACACCCCTTGGTCCCATTCCGCCATGCTCCGGGGATTTCACCAGGAAATGACCAGAGCTGTGGGCCGTAGACCATCTGCCTGGAGCTCTGCCACCCCCTGGGGGCACTGGGTCATTACTGGGGTCAGCTGCATATTACTCAGAAAGTGGAGAAGGACAGTTTTCTGAAGTCAAGAAAGAACTCCAAATTTCCCAGCCAAGGCTGTGTTTCCCAAAAGCACTATCTGAGCAATGTTCTGATTCAACTTCCCCAAGACGTCAGTGGAAAATGGGTCTTGGACCCCCGCCCAGTGGTGCATCCCTGAGTGTCTGCTGATGTTTATGGGGAAGGAGGAGGGTAGAACCCAGCCCCGGAGAACCTGGGGTGCAAAGCCCCCACGCTGACGCCATCCTATCCACCTGCCCAGACATACCCACTGGCAGACGTCTCTTCACACGTTCAGGCTCTCCATGTATCAGCTCCCCGAACCTTGGATTTATACACGGGGGTGTAGTCAGACACATGGGGGTGACTCAGCTTACCCCAGACCACAGCCTGTCTGGTCAGCCACCCTGGAGGCGTGATCGAGCAGAAGAAAGCTCTTGTGCCTCTTCTGGCCGTGGGTGGTAGTATTGGGCTCCAGCGTCTGTAGCCAGAAGCCTCCGTGCATGAACCACCACAGCTGCTAGCGGAGCTGGCCTGAACTGGGGGTGAGAAGGGGTGGGCCAGGTGTAAGTCCTAGCGCAATTCTCCTTCAAGGCAGACAGACAGACAGCCGGTTGTAGACCCATCCTGTGGGCTGGGCAGACTCGGATCTAGGAGAGGGGAGGGATGGGTTCAGACCAAGCGTTGGCAGAGGAGTGGGGGAGGGGCTCTGGTGGGAGAGGTCACCTGCCGCCGTGTCCTTCCCCCATGGGAGAGCAGAGGGGCCAGCCATGCCCATGTAGGCTCTGGGGAGAGGTCTCGATGGAGTCTGTCTTCAGTGACAATGTCCTACCCCTTTGCAGGATACACCTTGCTCTGAGCTTTATTTAGCAACAGGCCATCAGGCGGGGACAAAGAACACATGTGGACACGTCAGCTCCATCATTTCTGCCTCGCTGCTCCCAGGGAATGAGACCCTAGAAAGTCTCCTGACAGTAACTCCTGCCCGGACACCCTTCCCCCTGGAGGGTTCCTTCCCCTCGGCATGTGGGGAGGCACATCCTCAACCCCCCACTGGGGTGGGATGACAGGCCAAACGGATCGGGCTCCTCTTAGCCTCTGAGGGCACCATCGCCCTGGTGCCTGCCCCTGCCGTGCCTGAAGGTTGGTGCCCAGGGCCCAGAGCTCAAGGAGAACGTGGGTCAGGGGCTAGGTGCCCACCCTGTCAGCGGCCAGTGGAGCTCACTGACCCCACATGGATACCCACATGTGTGAGTACGTGTGCACACAGCCACACATGCGCAGAGACACACACAAACACTCGTGCATGTAGACACCTCCCGTGTGCACAGGTGCACACACACATCATGGATCCAGAACCCCCTCCGAGTTTGCCCCCGGTTCTGTCCTGGCGCATCTCTGGCAAGTCCGTTCCCTTCCCTGTGCATCTCTAAAGAGGCAGCGATCATCCTACGTACCGCAGTGAGTGTCCCCGAAGCACCCGGGGACCCTAAAGCCCACCTGGCACATGGTAGGTGCTCCTGCAACGCAAGCCACTCCTGGAACTCCCTTGGAGGCAGCAGGCGTCCCCAGATGGGGTCGCCCATCCCACACACTCTCCCCCTTGTGAAGCCTCACCGGACAAACCCATCTTCTCAAAGGCGCGGGTCCCTCCGTTGGGCCTTCAGCATCTGGGACCGCGCCCTGTGTCCGGGCAGGTGGAGGAGAGGCTGGGAGCCGCCCCAGGCCCCAGGAGGACGACCTCCAGGGCCCGACTCACAGATTGTCTGAGGGGAACGACCCCTGCCTTGCAGACCAATACTCCTGTAAAATATTTTTAAAAAGTAAATCAGACCTTAATTGTTCTCACACAGAATGGTAATTATGTCTGATTGTGGTACTCACTCCAGAGCAACAATACGTATATTAAATCATGTCGCAGACCTTAAATAAGCACAGTTTTCACGGGCGGATTGTGCCTCGAGCCCAGGGAGGGGGTAGTAGATCACTGGGTGAACGAAACAAAAATAGGCACACGAAGGACAACTTCCAATTTTAAAAAAATTATTATTCTTGAAGTCAAAGGAAATACGTCTGTCAATTGCCGTAAAGGTTTCCAGATGCTTCCCCTTGATGTCTGTGCTTGTCTCTTCCGAGGCCAGGAACCCGTACACCGGGAGGGGTGCCCCAGCCCAGACCCCGGCATGCTGCGTCCTGCCCCTCCTTTATTAGATGTTTTCATTCTGCACACGGAGCCCCTTCTGGGACCTGTGTGTGTGTGTGTGTGTGTGTGTGTGTGTGACATGAGACCAGTGATGATGAGGTCTGCAGGGGCGAGGGGATGCAAACCCTGGGGACGGTCCTCGCTGGTCATCCTCCGGAGCAGGAGGCCGGCAAGAGCTGCTGCTTCATGGGGAACTGACCTGGCCCGGAGCTTATCCCACCACAAGGTGGAGACTCCCCTAACGGGGGAGGGGCTATGGCCATGGGGACATCGCTATGACCATAAGGTCACCCACTGTCTCAAGAATTGGGCAAAAGTGTTTTTCTTTTTTCTTTTTTTAAAGATTTTATTTATTTATTTGACAGACAGAGATCACAAGCAGGCAGAGAGGCAGGCAGAGAGAGAGGAGGAAGCAGGCTTCCTGCTGAGCAGAGAGCCCGATGCGGGGCTCGATCCCAGGACCCTGGGATCATGACCTGAGCCGAAGGCAGAGTCTTCAACCCACTGAGCCAGCCAGGCGCCCCAAAAGTGTTTTTCTTTTACAGACAGGAGTAAGAGGGGGAAAGAGAGGGGGGTGGTTTGGATGGGAGCCAGGGAGATGGGCCTGTTCTCAGGAGAGGCAGCCTGCTGGCTCAGACAAGGGTGGGAGATGGTGGGAACCAGCCGCTCAGCTAATCAGGGGCCAGCCGGGGGAAATGGAGGGTCTGTGTCTGGTCTCGTCCCAGGTGGAAAAGGCATCAGAAGCCTCACCCACACTACATGCAGAGAGGGGCAAGGTGCCTGTGGGGGGCCATTCCTAGAACACCAAGTGTCTGATTTCTTGACCTACACCATGTTGTAGGATCCATGTTGTGGCTTGACGTTGTCCTCCTGGGGCCCCATATCCAGGTTCAGATGGCAAACCTGCCTGTTAGGGGCATAGGTTCCGCAGGGGCTCAGGGGGACCAGGGGACCAGGCGCTCTAAACGTAGATCCCCAGTCTGCTGGGAGACTTCGGGGAGAGTGCTGTGAGATGGAGGGTCGAACCCAGCATGCCGGGCAATCTCCACAAATACTGGCTTTCTATCGTGGCCCCAACCTGCTGAGCGAGAAGCCCAAGGGGGAAAAAGCAGGTATATTTGAGAAAGGAGTGTCCGCTCTGCGTTTGCTTCTCTTCTGCTGAGCTAGGTCTTGCAGTTCTCGGGGCCGTGGTGAGGCGCCCACGAAGCCTTGGCTGAAGGGAGCCTGGAGGAGAGGGACGCCGCCCGCAGACAGGAACGGGGAGCCGCACCGCAGAGCCAAGCGGCCGAGGCGTCCGCCGGGCCCCAGGCCGTCCCGGGCTGCACCCAACCAGCATCCTCCAGGGGAGGGGAACTTGGCCACAGGCCCTCGGGGCGCCAGTTCAAAAAACAAGAAGGCCTGGCCTTCCTGCCAAGCCTCCAGAAAGCACCCACCGGGACCAGCGCCTCGGGGCAAAGGCAGGGAGCCAGAGCCTGCTGCGGGGGGGCGGCGCCCACTGACGGACGCAGCCGCCGTGAAACTGCTCAAGGCTCAGGCTCCCACCTGGTCTCCGGTGAGTGTTGACCATGGGGGGAGCCTTTGTTGAGCTTTTCAACACGAAGATTGCCAGGTTCGTTCCCGTGAACGCCGCAGTTTTATTTGCACACTTCGGGTTGAGCTTGGTAGGGGAGGGAGTCTCTCGGGTCCGGTCCGGGTCGAGCAACCCCTGGGCTGAGAGAAGACAGGGAGGGGAGGGGAGGAGGGGACAGGAGGGAGATGGATGCAGGGAGGGAGCGGGGAGGGC
>NC_081570.1:3201662-3206329 GCF_022355385.1 Mustela nigripes
GGGCGCGGGGAGGGAGCGGGGAGGGCGCGGGGAGGGCGCGGGGAGGGCGCGGGGAGGGAGCGGGGAGGGCGCGGGGAGGGCGCGGGGAGGGCGCGGGGAGGGAGCGGGGAGGGCGCGGGGAGGGCGCGGGGAGGGAGGGGGAGGGGCCGAAGGCAAGGAGGCAGGGCGGAGGCCTGCGCCGGATGCTGCCCTGACACCTGCTCCTCCCCCGGATGCTCCTTTGGACTCCGACCTCCGACGCGTTCCCTGCCCTGCTATCCCCTGGTGGCGCTTCTCGGTGGCCTGAGTTGAGAAGGTTCTTGGTCCTGTGGCACTAAACAGATGAGCAACAAACTTTAAGGAGAGCCGACTGTCCGAGCCCTGAAACACCGTTTTACCATATTCCACGATTCCCCAGAGCCGGCGAGGAGGTCCCCAGAGCAGCCGGATGGCGCAGGCCATCAGACGTGTCCCAGCCCCCGACAGCACCTCCGGCGCCCCCACTCCCCCAGCTCCCCTGAACACACGCTCCGCGGTCGTACTCACGTTGTAGGAATCGGCGTTGGGCCTTTCTTCTTCCACGCTAATTGAAAATTACTGGCGTTCCTCGTGCAAATAGCTCTTCATGTCAGCTCTCAAGTGCGGTGTGCACTGGGCTCTAATGAACCGCTCTCCGCAGCCTCCTTTTACAGCTCGCGGATGGGTTCGTCTTGCCACGATTATGGTAAATAATGACCAAGATTCCTCCAAAGGATATTGCACTTTTGTTCGAGGAGTTCCAGAGGGGAGTTTGGGGAAAGGCGTGGCTGCGTCCCCTTGCTCTGCCTGAGAAGGGCTTCTCGGCTGAAGTCAGGCGAGGCCGGTGCCTGGCACGTGCGTGTGGCTGATCCCTGTGGGCTCTGCACTCCTTTTCCTTCCAGCAGGAATGCCTCTAGGCGCGCGCGCACACACACACACACACACACACACACACGGCCTGTGTAGGTGACAATGTGACCCTTCGCCGTTTCCTCAACGGCCTTCCCAGCGTCTGACGGTCGTTGCAACTCTCCCACCCCCACCCCATGCTCACGGGGCTGACGGGACACTGTGCCAGTCCCGTAGCTTCTCATGAGGCTGGACTGCAAACACACTGGAGCCCGGTCCACACAGACGCTGGGACTGAGCTCGAACCCCGCAGCGGGCATCCAAACAGAACGCAATGTATCCGCTAGCTCATGCTGCCTGACAAGCATCTCCGAACTCACCAGCTTAAAACAACAAGCTTTCCTGAAGCTCGCAAGTCTGTAG
Source organism: Mustela nigripes (assembly GCF_022355385.1). Classification (NCBI taxonomy): domain Eukaryota; kingdom Metazoa; phylum Chordata; class Mammalia; order Carnivora; family Mustelidae; genus Mustela; species Mustela nigripes. The sequence continues at coordinate 3,202,932 of NC_081570.1, forward strand.
GTCAGTGAGGAAGGTCTGTCCATCTGCGCAGAGCTCGGTTGAGCTCAGCTGGTCTCGCCCTTGCCATTATGATCACCGACAGATCAGTGGGATCCTGGCTGACCAAGAATGGCTCCACTTGGGATGACTGTCCTCCAAGTGGCTTTCCAGGTTATCCCTAACTTGTTTGGGTGGCAGAAGTCCACTTCCACAGCCCACCTTGCAGCAGCTCGCACTGGCCCGTGTTCAGGTGCCACGTGTGTGGTCCGTGCACCACCAGGCTCTTCTCGTGCCCACGCCTATGCACAGGGCCTTGAGGAGCAGGAGGCGGGGATCCCCCACGAGGTGTGCACGGGGCTGGCTGTCCTACATACACAGTCCACGTCATCCCGAGCTCCACTGGCCATGACCAGACCTGCTCTCGGGGGGTCCAGGCTCTCTGATGGGTGACACGCTTCCACTGAAAACCTCGGGTCTCATGCAGAGCACCCCAGGAAGAGGACGTGGCAGAAACTCTAGGGAGTGTTCATGTGTGTGTGCATGGCTGTGCACCAGCCCGTGTCAAGACAGACGCTGAAAAATTCCCACATGCAGCTGCTGTATGCTATAAGTGAAAACAGTGGATTTTTTAAATTTACTGCTCGTGGGTTCTAAGTGCACAGATAATTCAAAGTATGAAGGAGCCCGTGGGGCAGGGGTGAAAAGGCGACTGGATTAAATGTCAAGACTCCTGAAATTTAGGACCGCTCGCTGCACTGCCAAGGAGGCTTTCACTAAGTCCCTTAACTTTTCTACGGCTCGGTTACGCTTTTTTGAGTGGAAGTTCTCCGCCTCGGCTGGCCGAGGTGCCATGGCAACCAGAGAAGACCGCAAACACCAACACCTGTGAAGAGAACACCGTGTTGTAGCAGCATGGGCTGTCAGGAGTGGTCTCGTCATTCCCGTGAGTGCTACGGGCCAGCGGGGAGCAGGCACGGTCCGGGCTTCCAGGAAGACGCCCGTCCTCCCCACGCCCCACGCCGCCCTGGCGCCAGCACGAGGACGCGTTTAGAACCGTGCTCCCACCTTCCTCCATTCAGACCAGCTTTACTGAGCGCCTGCGCTGTCCCCAGCACGGTCACAGTCACCGGGAGCCAGTCCAAAGTGCACACCTTCCTCTCCCACGGCAGGGCCAGGTCCGATAAATCCACCGTAAGCTGGAAACACCATTACGTTGAAAACGCCTTTGATACACTTGCCTCCTGAACGTTGGAGCTTAGCCTCGCCTCCCGTACAGGTGCTCCGAACACTTCCATTCCCCTCCGGTTGGCTGATCACATAAACAAAGCCCACTTTATAATAAAGCGTTGAATATCCCACACAGTTGATCGAATGTTGCACTAAAACTGAAAAAAACATGAGGATGGTGGTTAAGTTTACCGGCGGCTGTTCCCTGCGATCACGTGGTCGATGGGGCGCTGTGGCCCCCTGCCCCTGCCCAGAATCAGGACAGAGGGTCAGACCACATATCCGCTAGCCTGGGGACAAGATCAAAATTCAAAGTTCCAAGTACAGTCTCTGCTGGACGTGTACTGCTTTCACACCACTGTCAAGTCAAAAAATCGTTAAGTGGGGAAACATCTGTATTATGAAAGAGGCTCAGTGAGTGATATGATAAAGACTGGATACACAACCCCCGCCCCCGTGCAGGTAGAATGGTGCCTGAAGCCACCTCTGAGGGAGGTGGTGTTTCAACATCGTCCCAAAGGATGAGGAAGGAGCCCAAACCACTGTTCAGAGAGGCAATGCCCTCTGATCCAGGTCACACAGCAGTTGGCTGGTGCCAGATGCCCATTGGACTGTGATGTTTCCAGTTCCCCGCTCCCTCTACCCTCCTTCTGGTTCCCCTGCTAGCTAAGGGTCTGTGGTTGGAGTAAAGATAAACAGAGCCTTGCTACAAGGAGGCTCACTATACTGGCAAACAGGACAGACCTTTGGACAAGCAGAGGACACTTGACATGAAATAAAATAATCTGTGTCTGATGAGAGTATTAGGCAAAACTTTAAGGTCAATTTAGCATGATTTAAATATTTCCCACTCATTAGCAATAATTTAGAATGCACTTCCTTTTCTCCCCCCCCCCCCCCCCCCCACACACTTGAAGTTTTATTTTAACAGCTCTGTGATTTTGGAACAGATCGTTAAAATTAATGATATTCCAAATGTTCCAGTGTGCCTGGTAGAGTCTGATCAGTGTTTTTTCCCTTTATAGATCATCAGAATAGAACACTTTAATGGCTCTAATATAAGGGCATTCTCACTCTTTCTCTCTCTGTTAATGAATAATTTCCAGAGCCAGATATGGAACCCCCAAAGAAGGAAGAATCATATTTCATTAGGCATGTCAATGCTGGACCCTAAATAATTCAGGACCCCAGATTAAAATACTTGATGCTCTCAATGTCCTAATGGGATATAATGAAATATCCCCAAACGCTGCCTTCTTAAAATTAACATCCTTTGAAATTCCAAAATCAATCAATGCCAATGACAAGAGCCGAGTCTAATCCTTTATTGATTTGTGCAGCCACGGAAGGGAAAAGGGAGCCTTGCTCAGCCCCGTCCCTCAGGCTGGCTGATTGCCGGCCCGCGGTGTTATTCATTTTGTCTGTGTCCTGGTGCACTGAAAATACCGCTGGTCACCCCTCTTTGTGACAGGATATGCCACTGGGCCTCAAAGGGCTGGCCCTGGATATCACATCACTTGAAGGTAGGCTGTGGCCAGTCCTGTCTTACACACCCATCTGAAGACACCATTCGGTCCTGGGTAGAAGCATGGACTGAGGGTCCGCCTACTGGCTGGTGCTCTAGGTGACTCTGTCATTGGGAGAGCAGTCTGCTTATCCCCTCAGTCACCCTCTGGACCATCACTCTGTTTATGTTAGACAACAGCTCTCACCATCTAACAGATATTGGTTATTTTGGGGAGGCCTTATGTCCTTTGTATTCTATCCTCTGTGCTCTATTTATAGTTAAGCTCATCTGTCTTGACCACCAAGATGAAAGCTTAAGGGAGGGTTTGTGGTTTTGTTTTGTTTTGTTTTTGTTTTTCTTTCACTGCTAGATTCTTGATACCATAAAGAATGCTTAGCTCACAGGTACTCAGGAATGGATGGTGCATGGATGATGGATAAGGTATAGATGTACAGTGGATTGATGCTTAGATGTATGGTAGATATAGAAGTGGATGGATGGATGATGGATGGACAGATGGATGAGGGGATGGATGGATGGATGGATGGATGGATGGACGGACGGATGGATGGATGGACGGATGGATGGTGGGTGTGTGGGATGGATGGATGATGGATGAGTGAATGGATGGATAAGTGGATGGATGGATGGATGCTGGATGGATGGATGGACAGATGGATGGTGG